>NC_057808.1:73267205-73348716 GCF_018294505.1 Triticum aestivum | reverse complement strand
TGTTCAACCAATCGATCGGCTTCAGTTAGCAGCAGTAGCGAAGGAATCGCTCGATTGGGTTCAGTTAATAGCCATCGATGGATCGCTCGGGTTTAGTAACGTGTAGCCTGCAGTGCAATCGCTCGGGTGCAGTTAGAGACCAACGCCTCGCTCGGGTTCAGTTAGAGCCAACGCCTCGCACACACGCGCGTACGTGTACGAGAGAAACTTGCATCGCTCGGCCCCCGACCTCCCACCGTAACCGGGAACTCCCCGAAATTTTCCTCCCCCTCGCTTCTACCACGTTTTTTCCGTCATGGACGGCCCAAAGAATGTCATGCAGCTGCGTCTGCGGCCCGCGCAGGACGAAAAGCCCATTTTTGTCATAGAAGTAGGAGCCCACCACATCTATGATGATATCGGGTTTTGTCACAATTATCGTCATAGAAGTGTCATATGTATGACAGAACAAAATTCGTTCGGCCCAAAATGTCACGGATGTGTCTGTTTTTTGTAGTGACCCCACTTTATATAGGCGTCCGTCGCGGGCTCAACACTTGGGCCTCGCACGGACCCTAAAGCCCATAAGTCTACTCGGCCACAATCCGAATACAGCTCGGATCACATCCGACCAGTGTCCCCAGATCCAACCTCATAGGTTCCTTCCCTTAAGCGCGCGACCCCTTAGGGTCAAGCCGGCTTGGTCGCAGTTCGGATGACCTCCGAACTGCACGGTTGGTAGCGGGCCCTAGCAAGGCATGCCAAACACCAAGTAGACTATGAAGCTGGTTAGGCGAACCTGTACATCATACTTCCATTCCTTTTGCCACACGATATATGTTGTCGGTCTCAAGGCGACTATGCCATCCTTGTGCTAGCTCGGCCTCTTTCTCGTTCCAGTGATGCCGACCACAAACCAGATTATCTCATAATCGTTGTCGCATGGCCATGCTTATCCTGGTCGGATCACACGAGGGGCCCAAAGTATATCTCTCCTAATCGAAGGGGCAAATCCCATCTTGCTTGACCATGTCTCGCAGCGTGGGTCTGGACAAGCCTGAAACCTACCTTTGTAACTACCCAGTCACGGAGTAGCGTTTAGTTGGCCCAAAGCAAGTCTGTCACCATCCCGAGTACATGTGCCAGCTCAGGTCTTAGGACATAGAACGTATATTGTACTAGAGACTCATAGATGACATATCGCTGCGTCTCATAGTTGGGTCTGTCCGACTCGGACCTTATCTCGACTCGGATCCGACTACGTCGAATCCGACAAGATCCTTCCAAGTCCATATTATCCGGTTAGCATCCAATGCCCCATGGCTAGTGAGACCAAGCCATCGATCGTGTCATATGATAGTCTAGTTGGCTGCGTGTCCACACAACCCTTTCGACTAGGGACCTTTTAGGACAATAATCATACAATGCATAGTCCCACAAACAAGTCACGTACTTGCTGATACACATCATTGATAATGTCCAAGGACTATCTTTATTCATAAACACATAGGAAATATCATCATACATGATTGCCTCTAGGGCATATCTCCAACAGTCTCCCAGTTGCACTAGAGTCAATCAAATAGACATCTAATGCCCATAACTCTAACGTGCCCCTCATGCTTGGGTTGTGGAAGCGGCTTAGTCAATGGATCTGCAACATTTGCATCCGTGTGAATTTTGCATAACTCTACATCACCATTCTTTATGATCTTTCGTATCAGGTGATATTTCTGATCTATGTGTCTGACCTTGTGGTGATTCCTCGGCTCCTTGGCTTGTGCGATGGCACTAGAATTATCACAATAAAGGTCCAACGGTTTTACCGAGGCTGGGAAAATACCAAGATCATCCAGAAATGCCGGATCCAAACACCTTCGTTTGCAGCTTCACAAGCCGCAATGTATTCGGCTTCTGTGGTAGAATCGGCCACCGTATCTTGCTTGGAACTCATCTAGCTCACTGCTCCTCCGTTCATGATGTACACGAATCCGGACTGTGATCGACAATCATCTATGTCGGTTTTGGAAACTAGCATCGGCATAACCCCTTACGACAAGCTCTTCCTCGCCTCCATAAACTAGGAACATCTCTTTAGTCCTTTTTAGGTACTTCAAAATAGTCTTTATCGCAGCCCAGTGACTCTCACCGGGGTTAGCCTGGTATCTTCTTGTTAGGCTTATTGCAAAAGCAACATCAGGCCTTGTACATATCATGGCATACATGATGGATCCGATTGCCGAGGCATACGGAATCCTACTCATCTTGCTTCGCTCATCAGATGTCGAAGGACCCTGAGTCTCGCTTAGCCTTATACCATGTGATAGTGGCAAGAACTCTTTCTTCGCCTCACTCATGTTGAACCACTTCAACACTTTATCTATGTACGTGCTCTGGCTTAAGCCGAGCAGCCTCCTCGATCTATCTCTATAGATCTTAGTGCCTAAAATATACACTGCCTCACCAAGGTCCTTCATCGAAAACTTGCCATTCAATGACTCCTTGACCGACTTCAGCATCGAAACATCGTTCCCGATCAACAATATGTCATCCACATACAAGATCAAAAACACTATCGAGCTCCCACTTAATTTCTTGTATAAACAAGCGTCCTCTTTGCTTTTGATGAAACCGAGACCAGTGACGACCTTATCAAAACAAATATTCCAGCTCCGAGATGCTTGCCTCAACCCATAAATGGATCCCTTGAGCTTGCATACCTTACTAGTGCTAGTAGGATCGACAAAACCCTCGGGCTGTATCATATACACGTCCTCGGCTAAATTTCCATGAAGGAAAGCCGTCTTGACATCCATCTGCAATATATTTTAATCAAAATATGCAGCTATAGCTAGTATGATCCTCACCAACTTCAGCATCGCTACCGGCGAGTAAGTCTCGTCGTAGTCAATTCCTTGAACTTGTCCATAACCCTTAGTGACAAGCCGAGCTTTGTGGATCTGAACATTTCCATCCACATCGGTTTTCTTCTTAAAGACCCATTTGCAACCAATGGCTGTTACGCCAGGCAGTTGATTAACCATGGAATTTAACTCGGATCTCATGGCCTCCAGCCATGCCTTGGAATCTAGGCTCACCATCGCTTCCGCATATGTGGCCGGCTCGTCGCTTTCCAGCAACAATACATCACGCACTCTGCGCAATCTTTCCGACCTCCGTGGTTCCGGTGCCGCTTCCACTACGGGTTCCCTAACTGACTCTGGTATGATCTCATCACCAGCCGAGTCGTTCCCGAGTGGTCCTCGAATTTCTTCGAGTCGGGCCATCCTCCCACTGGCCTCCCGACTGAGAAACTCTTTCTCAAGGAAAACCCCGTTCCGAGCAACAAACACTTTGTTCTCTTCCCAGTTGTAGAAGCTATATCCCAAGGTCACCCTCGGATATCCCACGAATATGCATTTTTCCGACTTGGGTGTAAGCTTGTCTGACATAAGTCGCTTGACAAATGCTTCACAACCCCAAATCTTTAGAAAAGACAAACTGGGAGTCTTCCCAGTCCACATCTCATGTGGTGTCTTATCTACGGATTTTGATGGTACCCTGTTAAGTGTGAAAGTTGCAGTTTCTAGAGCGTATCCCCAAAATGACAAGGGTAAATCCGATTTGCTCATCATAGATCAAGCCATGTCCAACAAGGTACGATTCCTCCGTTCCGACACGCCATTTCTCTATGGCGTACCCGGAGGTGTGAGCTGAGGTACTATACCTCGGTTTTTCAGATGATCATCAAACTCCTGGCTCATGTACTCACCTCCACGATCAGATCGGAGAAGCTTTATAGTCTTGCCGAGCTGATTCTCAACCTTGTTCTGAAACTCTTTGAACTTTTCAAAAGTTTCCGACTTGTGCCTCATCAAATAGATATATCCATATCTACTCAAGTCGTTGGTAAAATTCACGAAGTACTGATAGCCACCTCTTGCAGTTGTGCTCATTGGTCCACACACATCACTGTGTATCAGTTCCAACAGCTCGGACGCCCTCTCGCAACTCTTTGCGAAAGGAGACTTAGTCATCTTACCGAGCAAGCATGATTCACATGTCTCGAACGACCCGAAGTCGGACGAAGTTAGGAGCCCATCATCATGGTGCTTCTTCATGCGTTTCAGACTAATGTGTCCAAGCCGACAATGCCAGAAGTACGTCGGATTTATCTCATTAGGCTTATGCCTCTTGACATTCACGTTATAGTCTGGTTCCTGTTCCAGATTCAATATAAATAGCCCATCAACAATGGGTGCATAGCCGTGGAACATACCATTCAAATAAAATGAACAACCATTGTCTGTTAAATTGAATTCATAACCCTGACTCATCAAACATGAGGCAGAAATAATATTCCGACTAAGTGCAGGAATGTAATAACAATTATTCAATTCCAAAATAAATCCAGAAGGAAGCTAGAGCTGCATCGTGCCGACCTCCAACGCAACAACTCTTGCTTTGTTGCCAACCCTGATCTCAATCTCCCCTTGTGCCACATGCCTAGTTCTTACCAGCCCCTGCATCGAGTTGCAAATATGAACAGCCGATCCGGTATCAAATACCCTAGAGCTACTAGGTATGTCAGCAAGGTAAATATCTATAACATATGCAACAAGTGTACCTTTGCCTGAAGAAGCATTTTCGGCCTTCTTGCCATGCTCTGCAAGCCACTTGCTACAGTTCCTCTTCCAGTGACCGGTTTCCTTGCAATGATAGCAAATGGTCTTTGAGTCCGGTCCAGACTTCGGCGCAGTGGCGGAGGTTACCATCTCCGTGCCCTTTGCCTTAGCCTTCTTCTTAGACCAACTCTTCTTGAACTTAGCCGATTTCTGCACCATCAACACTTGATGTGTGCCTTTCTTAATATCCTGCTCTGCCACCTTAATTATCCCATGTAATTCAGTGAGCTTCTTATCCATGCCGTGCATATGATAGTTCGAGATGAACGTCCCATAGCTAGGCGGAAGAGAACCCAGAACTGCATCAGTAGCCAGCTCATCCAAGAGCGGGAAGCCCAACCGATCCAAAGCTTGCACATATCCGATCATCTTGATCACATGTGGGCTCAGTGGATCACCTTCCTTCAGCTTGCAATCCATCAAGGATCACCAGACGTTGAACCTTTCGGTCCTAGCCTGTGTCTGAAACATGCTCTTGAGACTCTCGATCATATCGTAAGCCTCAACGTTTTTGAAATGCTGTTGCAAATCGGGCTCCATACAAGCCAGCATCAGACAACTGATCTCCGTTGATTCGTCAACAAGTTTCTGGTAGTCATTCTTAGTTGTGGTATTAGCATTGTCGGCAGGTTCCTCTAGAAGTGGATCCTCTAGAACATGTTCCTTTTTATCATGCTTGAGAACAATCCTCAGATTTCTATACCAGGTGGTAAAGTTTGTTCCATTCAGTTTATCCTTTTCCAGAATTGAATTCAATGCAAAGTTGGGTTGAGCAAGTGGTGCCATTGATCTGCAACAAAAGAATATGCAATCACTAAGCAATGTGTTTATGTAGAGTAATTCTAGCCTTAAACATAAATACTCCCACTAAAGTCAGCATCCCTCTGCAAACTCTCAGTGGTTCAGGATCCGACTAGTAAATGCGACTAGTGAGCTTTAGCATCACAACTAGACAACATGCCTATCTGGTAAGCAACTCCTTGCTAATCGTATCTCTATACGACTCCTGACGGTTGGGTAGGTATCTTATACCCCGGCTCCCGACCTCCTTTGCCACAAGGCCAAAAACCGTTTTGATAGCCTTGTCAAGTTAACCTGATGCAGTGCATGTCCGTGTCCGACACGAACCCTTCAAGGACACCCAGCAGCACCCCAATTTTATGAGCCCACTACTAGACGTACTTGACGTGCGAAGGTGCAACATCAGGGATGGCAATTCTCTTGATATTCATGAGGGATCTTTCTACCATTTTAACATGCATAGAAACAAAGAAGCATGACAATCAAAAATGCAATAGTACTTAAAGTAGTTATTTGTTTTCTTATACTAACGGATCTCACGAAGGTTTTGTTAAGTTTTGTGTGATTGAAGTTTTCGAGTTTTGGGTGAGATCGCGATGGATGAAGGAATAAGGAGTGAAAAGAGCCTAAGCTTGGGGATGCCCATGGCACCCCAAGGTAATATTCAAGGAGTACCAAGCAACTAAGCATGGGGATGCTCAGGAAGGCATCCCCTCTTTCTTCTAATGATCATCGGTAATTTT
This sequence comes from Triticum aestivum, assembly GCF_018294505.1. Lineage (NCBI taxonomy): Eukaryota > Viridiplantae > Streptophyta > Magnoliopsida > Poales > Poaceae > Triticum > Triticum aestivum. The sequence goes on along the minus strand of NC_057808.1, from coordinate 73,342,508 downwards.
ACTTAGAGCTATATTTTTATTCATCACATATCATGAGTTTTGCTTGGAGATTCTTGTATTATATGAGTCTTTGCTTGTTTTGCTTCTTAGTTTGTCACAATCATCCTTTCTAGACACACTTATTTGAGAGAGCCATAATGATGCTATGATTTGTTAGAATTGTTCTATGTGCTTCACTTAAATTTTTTTGAGCTACGGAATTTGCTGTAGTACTTCACTTATATCTTTTTGAGCATGATGGTGGTTTAAATTTTGAAGAAATACACTCATGCTTCACTTAGATCATTTTAAGAGTTCAGTTTTTCTAAAGAAATATCCTATCATGCTTCACTTATATTATTTTGAGAGATGAAAATTTTGAAGAAATATTTATGCTCTCGTTCTTCACTCAAATTTGTTGGAGATCTTCTTATTAGCAATGGCAATTTTCTTAAGATATGAAATTGGTCCCAAAGTGATAGATATTCAAGAGGGATATAATAAAAAAAATTCATGAAGATCATTGGATATTAAAACTTTATTCCTTGCAATAGTTTTGCGATATGCAGATAGTAATATGTGAGTCATGTTGGTGAGTAATTATGCTTTAGTAATAATATTGGTGTTAAGGGTTGTGATACCCTATGCAATCATGGAAGTCAATAGTTATGCAACAAAGTTACATCCTACTTGTGGTGCATTATTCAGTGTTATTTATGTTCAATGCTCGTTTATGATCGTTTTCTTTCTTGGTTGGTTGCTTCTCAATATATTTGCTAGCCTTTCCTTGTACTAAGCGGTAATACTGGTTGTGCATCCAAATCCTAAAACAAGTTGTGCCAAATGAGTCCACCATACCTACCTATATGCAGTATTTCCATGCCGTTCCAAGGAAATTTGTATGTGCCAACTCTAATTTTCTAAATAAATTTCCTTTTTGTGTGCCCGTACCGCTCATGAAGTGGCAGGGGGTGGCCAATATTTTCCATGCTAGGTATGTTATTCTCAAGATGAGTGCTTATTCACTTGTCATTGCACGAGAGTATCGTAGGTAATAGGGATACCCAGTCCCAAAATGAAAAAAAAACTTTATATAGGTTGTTCAATAATAAATTCCTTGGAAAGTGTTGGTATGGAAGGCACCCATGGATACGGCTTGCCATGGATTGTGAAAGAATGGTGGAAAGGAAATAGACTTTATTCTATGTTTGGGAACCGCCTATGATTTAATTAGCATGGAAGAATTGAGAATCCTCAGTCGTTTTCGTTGAAAGGAAAAGCATGCCTCTCAAAATGTTTTATCTCACAATTTAAGTATTGAGCTCTGGCACCTCTACGAATATCTGCTTCCCTCTGCGAAGGGCCTATCTATTTACTTTTATGCTATTTTTATTTCTATAGAGTCTCCATCTTCTCTTATAAAGCACCAACTATGGAACACTATTATCATATTGTGCATTGGATATATCTAATATTTGAGTGTGTTTCATGAATGGATCAATGATTGAGCATAATGGGCTAGGGATAGCTTTCTTTAACGTTGATATTTTGAAAGACATGGTTGCTTGTTAATATGCTTGAGTATTGATGTCTTCATGTCAAATTATAGACTATTGCTTTGAATCACTTAATGTCCAAATGTCCATGCTACAAAAGAAATGAATATGTGATGAATATGATAGGTAGTTGTCGGTGTACAAAAGTAGGGGCCTTTCTGTACCCCTTTACTTGTGCACGGGCAGTCATAGCCGCACCTGCAGCCGGGCTTGGCGGGGCGGAAGAAGGAAAGATGCGAGGCTGCCAAGGCAGCACTCAAGCCAGAAGCATAAAGAGCAAAGGGGCAAGATGGGCTTCCCCCGGCAAGAGCCTTTCCGAGGTGGCCTACGGAGCCCCGGGAAGAGCCTTGCCGGGGCAACTTGCCCAACACCAGCAAGGCCACACTGGTGTGCGTCAGTCCTAAACAAACGGTTTTTAACCCCCTTTCCGCGACGGCATTTGGAACCGTCGCCAAGTGAGTGTGGGCGATAGGGGGGGGTCCTTCCCACATGACCCAGAAACTGTCGGGGATATGCCCTTCTGGCACACATGCTCGGCAAAATGAGGTCGTGTGCGACCGGTGAGCACTCAAATACGGAAATACGTACAATAGAGCTAAAAAACACAATTATATGGTGAAATTGTTTTCGGTTGCAAGTACATCCCACATAGTCAGTCCCCGCTAAACATTTCTGTTCGTATGTACATCCCACACAGTCGCTCCAAGGAAAACGTTTCCGTTCACAGGTACATCACACACAATTTTTCCCGTTAAATCGTTTGTGATAGCGTTGCCATTGCACATGATATTAATAATTTTATCGTTTGTGTTATTGAATGCATCACACACTGTGCGTAGAAGAAACTGTGTGGCAAAGGCTGTCTATCACACACACTTTTTATGTGGTAAACGTTTGCGCAAGGTGGCCTAACGCAAACAGTTTTCAGGAGAAAGTCGTGTGTGCAGTGGAGATTGATCGCACATGTAGTGGATCCTAGAAACGTTCCTGATCTCCACGTATATCGCAGACGTTTCGCTTTCGCAAACCGTGTGCAGTGTAATCCCAAATTAATCCAATTAATCCCTAATTAAAAAAATCACATGTTTTGAATTTGAAAGTAGGCAATCACTTATTTCATATCCAACCATGTTTATTACAAATATAGGTTCAACCACGTATCCATAATTTGATGCATAGGTACATATACTGAAGAACTACAGAAGCACCAAGTAAAGAATGATGAACCACAATTGTACTAAAGACTGTAAAGAGAGAGGCGAAAGGCATTCTGGTTGCTGGAGAAGGTGAAGCGGAATGCCCATATTGTGCCCTCCTCCATGCGTAATGCGCACATGACTCTAGGCCAACCCCTTGTGATGGCTGCCCGTCCATCCTTCACTGTCTTCATTAGGACTTCTCGATGCTCATTGTAGTCTAGATGAAATACTTTAACCTTCATTGTGTGTCCACCAATCATGTACTCTGCGAGGTAATCTTGAGTGAACTGCTTCGGGAACCACTGGGAACGAAAAAGATTCAGACATTGTTATCTAACAACTCATTATGGGCAGTAAAAAGAGAAGGTTGCAGTGTTTGTAGTTACCATCCTACAGCTCACTGTTGTGTTGGATAGAGCATAAACAAATAATTTGCTTGCCACCATTCGTATCTTTTTGCTAATAATCCTTATCAGTTTCCTCACTTGATGCTTGTTCATCAATATCTCATTGCCCCATACGCAAAAAGGGTCGATGCGTGGATCCATGCCAAGGGCATATGTACCTACAAGCAACAAGTCAATATTAGAAGCTAACTAGTGTCCAGGCCTGGATCTATGTGCACTACATTATGGAATGACGGGGGGAGTGCAAGCCGAGGGATGAAGCTAATCTCAGCGGAAAATGGTGGCCACTCCCGTTGTTGTCCTGCATAAGTAGTGGAAAGGCATGATAAGTACAACAATCTTAACATCAAACAAATATAGCAAAGGTAAACAACATCATGTCCAAATGATAGCTTGAATGTGTTGGTTTCAGCATGCTGGTAAAGCGGATATAAAATGGAAGGCAATGTTACCGACAGCAGGCTTAACAGCCATCAAATATTGCAATTCAAACTGGTATTGTTGAAAATGAATAGAACGTAGGTAAAGCTTAAACATCACACTGGATAAATGTGTAAAACTGAAATAAAGGGCATGTGTTATCTACACCAGGAATAACTGGAACCAAATATAGCCGTTCAAACTGGTATTGATGTAGTCGAGCGGCACAATTCTGACTTGCACATAATGAACAACACATTGTGAATGACTGAAATAAACAAGGCATAAATGACCAGTATAACAACCAAATATAGCCATTGAAAACTGGACATAGTCTCACTACAACCAACCTAACAAGCAAATACAGATAAACAGGGCATATACTTGAAAATTGGACAAATGCTCACTGCAACCAACCTAACAAGCAGATAAAGATAAACAAGGCATCTCCTTGATAACTGAACAAATGCTAAAAAAGCAACCTAACAACCAAATACAGATAAACAAGGCATCTGCTTGATATATGGACAAATGCTAAAAAAGCAACCTAACAACCAAATACAGATAAACAAGGCACCCACTTGATAACTGGACAAATACTCACTGCAACCAAACTAAGAACCAAATGCAGATAAACAAGGCATCTGCTCGATAACTAAAAAAATGCTCACTCCAACCAACCTAACAACCAAATACAGATAAAAAAGACATCTACTCACTATAGACAACCCAATATAGACATTCGTGAAACTAAAGTGGACAATTCATACTTAAACATCACATAGACCTATTGAACAATACATTTTTTCATAACTGAAATAATTAAACACGGCACAGTTAAAGCACCACACGACAAATGCTACTACAACAAAGGGTATGGGTTGGCAAGCTAGAAAAGGTAAGATTTGCTGATAGAATGTTGCCTCACATTTCATGGACGGGATCCTTGCAGTTGGAAGAGCACAGACCCATGGTGCGCTCTCTGATGTCACAGATGGGTTGTTTCACCTTGGAAGAACCTTCGTGGGTGCCCTCCTCGTGGTTGTGGTTGATGTGATCTGACTTGGCAATTGAGGATCCCAAGCCGCCGCCATAGAACGTGTCCTTCAGAAGTGACAAAATGGGCTCAATGGCGTATAAAGCTCGCAAATCCTTGACCGCTTGGCGGAGGAGATCAGCGGCAGGGCCGTCAAAGTGATCGAAGGTGGTTGAACCAGAGGGGTTGGGGATGGACCACTTAACCTGTGACATGGTCCGCGTGAAGCCGTCGGCGTGGACGAGCTTGATGTCGTAGCCCGCTGACATGAAGCCTTCGGCATGGCAACATAGTCAACGTCTTCGCTGGCTTCCGCGGCGGCATGTTGCTCCGGGATCGACAGGTCGGGGCGAACGGCGGCCACCTCGCCAACGTCCGCTGGAGAGGCCATGATAAACCTCTTCTTGGTCGAATGCTCGTCGGGCTCCCAAGGATATGTGGTCAAGCTTAGGCTGCGACATTCTGGAGCAGGGGATGTGGATCTGGCGGGGAGGGACACCGCATGCCTCATCAAAAAACTCAGGGGAGTGGGGCGACAGTATGGGAATCGCTGGGTAACCTGAACTTTATTATCTAAGTTAGGAGGAACGGGCAGACCGGCAGGGTTGGCGGCGGCCGCGAGCTAGGGTTCGAGGGGGGAGGGGGCGGGTGGGGGACTGTGGAGGGGAGGGGTGGTGTTTGAGGATACGCCACAACTACTGAAAATTTTAGTAATGGTGGGTGGAGATGGTGGTGGACGAGGGAGGGCGACGGATCAAATGCCTCGGCTACTGCAATTTTACTATAAGGTCGGTGCTGGAGGAGTGTGGGCGACGGTTGAAGTATGGCGGCTACTAAAATTTGGGTAAAGGAATTGATGCGGGGCGGGAGTGCCCAAGATCGCGCACGGTCCAATAATAATATGCGTGTATGATAATAAGGAAAAGTGGCACGGATCTGCCGATCTTTGCAACGCTCAAGGAGGGTAGTTTGTTTTTTATATTTCTAGCTAGCTGGTCTATCGCACATGGTTCGTCCTAATTTCCAAATAAACTTACCCGCCTTTAGCTTGCACAGGTGGTGGTTTTACAGCGCACTTGCATCGCACACGGTTAAGCCAGTACCGCCACCCTTTGCTCACGCTTGCGCGGTCGTGGTGATTTCAGCGCACTTGCATCGCACACGGTTGAGCTAGTACCTCCACCCTTTGCTCGCGCTTGCGAGGTCGTGGTGATTTCAGCGCACTTGCATCGCACACGGTTGAGCCAGTACCTCCACCTTAATTTGCTCGCGCTTGCGCGGTCGTAGTGATTTCAGCGCACTTGCATCGCACACGGTTGAGCCAGTACCTCTACCTTAATTTGCTCGCGCTTGCGCGGTCGTGGCGATTCACATCGCACTTGTATCATACACGGTTAAGATATTATACCCCGTGTCCGTTGAGGGTCATCAGAGTCTTTGCAGCAAAAAATAACGTTAGAGAGGGTCAAAAGACAGCCACACCAGCATGTGGCCCAAATATATATGAGTGAAAAGGGTGGTCTGTGATGTTCAAAATTCCAATGCACAACTTTGACCCCGCAGGCCCACGGTTGGGCGCGTCGTTGAAGATCGATGAGAGGGGCCAGAAGTCAAGATCCACCTGTAAGTGGCCAAATATATGTATGAATATTGGGGATGTTTAAAACTTTAAATACACAATGCATAACTTTGGTGGCACCTGCCTCGCAAACCCGAAAGCACCCTAACAACCACCTAGCTAGGATATATATAATGACATAATGTCGTACCTAGCTAGGATGCTTGGCCCAGCACATCTCACTTCATGTCAGCAGGGTGGATGCACGTAATGATCGATACTTTGGTCATACAGGCATGTCGCCATGACCTACCATAAGACGGACCAATGAATCTTTTGTTTGGTCAAATGACAGTTGTTGTTGTCGTAAACCGCTTGGGCCAATAGATTGAACAATCATAAAAATCGCACGAGAGGGACCACAAAACCAGCACCTCTTGCATGCGGCCCAAAATGATGTACGTTGGGAAGGGGTGATGTGTGTTTTCAATATAGAATAATGTAAAATTTAGATGTGGTGCCTACCTCTCAATACAGACAACAACCATGAAGGCAAGGTAGTTAAGGACGAGATACGTACGCAGGGTTTGATGTAGGTCATACCCAGCAATCCGAGCATTTGGGAGGGAATCCTGACAACGCATGAGCTCGAGCTTTGGTTGACCAACATTTGACGGTGACCGGCCCTAACACGAACTAGGAGGAATCCATTCATGGCCAACACATACCCCTCATTATCGGTCAAAGGGATGATATATACACTTGGAGAGCCCACAGATATCCGTGCCGTCACAAAAAAAGCACAAGGGAGACATGGTCGATCAGAAGACCCCGTATACACTGCATGCGGCCTGAAAATATGTATGGGTACGTTGGTGTATGATGTGTTTAAATCCCAAATGCACAGCTTCGTTGGGCCACGCCAACTACATTACAAACCGAACACCGTACCCGACTCCAAGCCTGGTTCAATACCTATGATGTCAGTTTCCCAACTTCGAGGCGGTGGCGGGAGGGGGGGGGTCGTCCCACTCATGCGCTCAAACTTTATTTTGTCTAGCATGGGACACATCTATATATATCTATACATCTATACACCTATATAGTGTGCGAATAACTTTGAAAGTTGCTCGTTGGATGAAGCCAATCCGACGGTACAGAAATGGCAAATCCGAGCACTACTGGCCGTTGGATATCATCTACATTCCACCAGATGCTGCCACATGTACAATCTAGAAGACTCCATGGTTGAACTTAAGCATAATGCACAAACCTCAAAACACAAGCACTTCTCCTTTGTTCCCTAGAATCTTCCATATCTTAATTGCCCAAACCTTTTTTTCTAAATGAATTGTCACTTTTTTACCTTTATAATGCACAATTCCGTGAATCTTAAAATAGTTTTTTATAAAACTAATTGATTTTGGATGAGATGAACTATAAGAATTAAACGGACATCTACATCATGCATATCTGGGAGAAGAGGCGGGAAACCGATGAGAGGAGTGGCGAGAAACGGTAGCCTGTTTCGAATGAAGACCTAGAAGAGAAGGAATCATGAGCTACACGATGCATGCGCACAGTGCTTACCCATGTACTGCATGTGCTGTCGAAAGGGCTCAGGGTTGCCGTTCGATCTGGGAGCATCCAACGGTGCACACGTACGATCCGTGGGGTTTGGGTTCTGGCCAGTTAGAATGCACGACTCACATCACGCGCGCAGCGGGGGGGGGATATCATACGGAAACCAACATTCGGTGGAAACCGGTGAAAACCACAAGAAAAACATGTTTTGAATTTAAAAAAAATCAAAAAATGCGAGATGTTAAGAGGATGATGTTTTATTGCCACACAAAATTTCAAGTTGAAACACATTATGAGATGTGAGCTATGGAAAAGACAAAATTAGTGTTGAATAGTGCCGAATAGTAATGTCACTATTCAGGGCGGAATTTGTGTTTTTTATAGCTCACATCTCGTAATGTTTTTCAACTTGAAATTTTGTGTCGCAATAAAACATCACCTTCTTAACATCCCACATTTTTCAGATTTTTATGAAACTATAAAATATGGTTTCCATGAAGTTTTCATTGAATATCGGCTTTTGTGAGTGAACCGTGTGCTATTTTAAAACATTTCGTGAGAAGAATCTCAGTTTTTAAATCCCCGTAAATCCAAAACTAAGCTGAAAGTCGTGAAACCTGCCATGGTGTCACGACATCGCAATTATATGTTGAGGAATTTTTTCGTCCATTGTGGCGCAAGTTTTATTACAAGCCTCTTACAAATCAGAGCTTCTCCCAAAGAATCCTCGTGGTTCCGATAGGGAAACATGTCCCCCTTGTGGGCGAAACGTAATGACTGCCTCTTTTCACCTTGTATTTCCTTCTACGGGCAACATGGAATGACAGGATATCCGTGCTGAAATTTAAACTTATTCAGGGTTCGTTTGGCCTTTTTATACAGTAATTGATTTTCCTAGGCATTTAGCATCCATAATTCAAATCTGAACTAGAAATACATGCTTCAGTTCACCAAAATGGCTAGAAAAATTATACATGTGTCCTTGGGTGCATGTTTAGGTCCCATGCCAGGAATGGGAACGAATTACAACCGTACCGGTGTCATGGCTCATCCTCAAACATTTCGAATCTCGGTTTTTAAGTCCCCATAAATCCTAAACTCACCAGAAAGTCATCAAAGGTGGCATGGTGTCACGTCATGGCACATATATGTTGTGGTAAAAACATTGTCCAATTTGGGCCAAGCTTTATTATAAACCTGTTACAAAAACTGGAGCTTCTCTCAAAGAAGCCTCATAGTTATGATAGGGAAAGGTGTTCCCCTTGTGGGCGAAACGTAATCACTGCCCCTTTTCGCCTTGTATTTTCTTCCACGGGCAACATGGAACAACAGGATATCCGTGCTGAAATTTAAACTTATTCAAGGTTCATTTGGCCTTTTTATACACTAATTGAGTTTCCTAGGCATTTAATGTCCAGAATTCAAATCTGTACTACAAATACATGCTCCAGTTCAATGGCTAGAAAAAGTATACATGTGTCCTTGGGTGCATGTTTAGGTCTCATACCAGGAATGGGAACAAATTACAACCGTACCGGTGTCATGGCTCGTCCTCAAACATTTCGAATCTCGGTTTTTAAGTCCCCATAAATCCTAAACTCACCAGAAAGTCATCAAAGGTAGCATGGTGTCACGTCATTGCACATATATGTCATGGTAAAAACATTATCCAATTTGGGCCAAGCTTTATTACAAACCTGTTACAAAAACTGGAGCTTCCCTCAAAGAAACCTCGTGGTTCTGATAGGGAAACGTGTTCCCCTTGTGGGCGAAACGTAATCACTGCCTCTTTTCGCCTTGTATTTTCTTCCACGGGCAACAGACAGGATATCCGTGCTGAAATTTAAACTTATTCAAGGTTCGTTTGGCCTTTTTATACACTATTTGAGTTTCCTAGGCATTTAATGTCCATAATTCAAATCTGAACTACAAATACATGCTCCAGTTCACCAAAATGGCTAGAAAAATTATACATGTGTCCTTGGGTGCATGTTTAGGTCTCATGCCAGGAATGGGAACGAATTACAACCGTACGGGTGTCCTGGCTCGTCCTCAAACATTTTGAATCTCGGTTTTTAAGTCCGCATAAATCCTAAACTCACCGGAAAGACATCAAAGGTGGCATGGTGTCACGTCATGGCACATATATGTCATGGTAAAAACATTGCCAATTTGGGCCAAGCTTTATTACAAACCTCTTACAATCCGGAGCCTGTCGCAAGAACCCTGGTGGTTTCGATAGGGAAACGTGTCCCCTTGTGGGCCAAACGATAATCACTCACTCTTCTAGCCTCGTATTTTCTTCTACACGCGACACGGAACAACTGGAGATTCGTGCTGAACTTTGAAATTATTCAGGGTTCGTTTGACCTTTTTTATTCATTAATTAAGTTTTCTATGCATTTAATGTCCATCATTCAAATCCGAACTCCAAATACATGCTCCAGTGCACCAAAATGGCTAGAAAAAAACATACATATTTCCTTGGGGTGCATGTTTAGGTCCCATGGAACGAATGGGAATGAATTCAACCGTCTCGCGGTCCTGGCTTGGCCACAATCATTGCGAATCTCAGTTTTTAAATGTCTGTAAATCCAAAACTCACTAGGAAATCAAGAAACTTGGCATGGTGTCACTACATGGTACATATAATTGTCCAATATGGGCGAAGCTATATTACAAGCCTTTTACAAACCAGAGCATGTCGCAACCCTCGTGGTTCCGGTAGGGAAACATGCCCCTCTTGTGGGCGAAATGATAATCACTGCCTCTTCTCGCTTTGAACTTTGTTTTCTACAGGAAACATAGAATAACAGGAGTGTCGGACTGAAATTTTTGAAACTATTCAGGGTTCGTTTGGCCATTGTATATATATTACTAATTACTAAGTTTTCTATGCATTTAATGTAGTCCATATTTCAAATTTGAACTACAACCACATGCTCCAGTGAAGCAAAATGGGTGGGAAATCGTACATGTGTCATTGGGTGCATGCTTAGGTCTCGTTTAAGGAATGAGAATGAATTACAAACTTGTCGTCGTCTTGGAACAATGAGAATCTCGGTTTTTAAACCCAGTAAATCAAAAAGTCACCCAAAAAACATGAAATCTGGCATGGTTTCATGACATGGCACATATATGCCATGGTAAAAAAATCGTCCAGTTTGAGAAGAGGCGCACACATTAGTAGCCAACGAAGTCCTTTTTGAAACAAAAAGCTGCAACGTTAATATCGCAAACGGTTGTATTATATTTACCTTTTCAAAATTTAACCATACTCAGTGGCGTGCCTGCAGCTGTTTGATTAGACGGGACGAGCGCGAGAAGTCCGCCGTGCAGGCTCGACGGGACGCGTGCGAGCAGTCCGCCGCGCAGGCTCAACGGGACGCGTGCATCCTGTCCACCTCGCAGGCTCGATGGAACACGTGCGAGCAGCAAGGCCGCCCATGCTCACCGGGAAGCGAGCTCTTTGACCTCCATGCACCAGCCGCCGCCCGCCTCGCTCATAACTTCTCCATTAATGGGTTAATTAAAGCACCTGGACGGAGGGTGTTTGCTTGTGATCCCATGGCAGCATTTGCTTTGTTCGTGTTTTCAACTCGTATTCCGCCCTAATTTAAATTGCCACATAGGGCAACGGATAATATGACCAAAAATAAAGTGGCAACGGATAATACGACGACAAATTTATAATGGCGTAGATAATAATTGTCTTACATATTCCGGATAATTTAAAATGCTACATGCGACAAAGCCCGGAAGACACGGGGGCAAGAGAAGAAGGAAATTGCAGACAACAATCTGGGTCGCTACTGTCTCTACTCGTCGATGGATCGCCGGGCGGCGAAATCCTCCAGCTCCTTCTTCAATTCCTCACGACTTCGCTTGAAAGCAGCCACGGATTCCTCCACCTCCTGCTCGCGCTCGATCCGAAGCTTCCTCAAGCCACCCATCAGTTCCTCGACGACCGCTTTCAGCGTCATCTCTGAGGCACTGCTTTGCTCATGCAACATCTTCCAGCCGGTGGCCTCCTCCTCCTTCTCGGCGACCAACTTGAGGAGCTTCGCATTGTCACCCATGAGTTGCTCGACGAGGCCGGTCGCCTTGTCAACCGAGGCATCGCTGATATTGAGCAGCTTCATCAAGCCATCGACTAGCTCCTGCTACATAGTGACGCCAGCGAGAATGTCGTCGTCGCCGGTGAAGGACTTCAGGAACGCCGGCTCGTCGCGATGGCCGACGCTGCGAATGCGCTTGTGAGAGCCCTCGCGTTCCCGTGAGAGCTCGTTCGAGGGCTCCGTGGCGTGCCGGGAAATCTCTGCTGCGGCTGCGGCTTCGCGGCGGGACCTCTCTAGTGCTTCCGCGGCCTTGGTCTTTGCCGCCTGGTTATATGTCCACCCTAAACTCCTCCTACCGGTCATGGCGGAACGACTTGACAGAAAAACCAGTTTTGTGTGGGTGATGAGGAGAGGAACTGTGAAGTAATTTTCGAGTTGGTAGTTTTTATAGCCCGGTGCTAAGTGTGAACACATATTAGTTTGATAGGTGTGAACAGATTTGCAATTACTTATTGCATTGTAATCAGCAATGTGACGAGAAACAAGGTCAAAATTTATTGATGGCAGAAGGTTGACCACGTGGTTGCTCGCCGTTGAGGCGGCCGCGGCGCGCTCCGCTTTGGCGTCCCTGCGCGCGCTCTCCTCTCCGTTGAGGCAAAGTTACAATGGCAACGGTTATAATTCTTAATAATTGTCTTACATATTCAGGATAATTTAAAATGCCAAATGCGACAAGGCCCAGAACACTCACGACCTACATATGCATACAATTATAATAAAATATAAGCTAAAAGGCTGAGTTGGCGGCCTTCCGACGATGGTCTTCTCGGACTCCATGATCAACATAGCACCCTTGCGGCCGTTCACTCCGAGTGTCCCGACCCGCCTCTGCCTACGGAGCTGCTGGCGCTGGGAGGCTCTTGGGGCTGTTGGGCCTCTTCCAGAAGAGCTTGACAGCGTGCAATCACGCGCATGACAACTCTGCGGAACTGCTCCATTTCCATGTCTCTGGCCTGGTACAAAATTCCGTCGATCACCTGCATCCTCAAGATATCACGTTGGCGATGTTCGACTTCATCAAGGACATCATCTCCGCCAAGGATGCGCTCGAGCCTGGCCACCACATCATCGCGATCGAGGTTGACACGGCCGTCGCGGGCAATGATGAAGCTGCAGGCTGCCTTTGTCTTGACTGAATCACAAAGGTCCTCTGCCCAATCCTTGCGGGGCATCAGGCTCTCGATGAACACTGGTGACAGCGGTTCTTCGGGTGGGTCGTCGATCATGCCGCCGAGCAGCTCTAGATCTTTTGCACGGTGGATGGCAAATTGCTCATCCCACCTCCTCTGCAATATGTCGATTGTGCTCACAAGGACAGTGATTGAGGGAGTCCTGGATTAAGGGGTCCTCGGACGTCAGGCATGTTGGTGTTGGGGAACGTAGTAATTTCAAAAAAATTCCTACGCACACGCAAGATCATGGTGATGCATAGCATCGAGAGGGGAGAGTGTTGTCCACGTACCCTCGTAGACCGAAAGCGGAAGCGTTAACACAACGCGGTTGATGTAGTCGTACGTCTTCACGATCCAACCGATCAAGTACCGAACGCACGGCACCTCCGAGTTCAGCACACGTTCAGCTCGATGCTGTCCCTCGAACTACGATCCAGCCGAGTGTTGAGGGAGAGTTTCGTCAGCACGACGGCGTGGTGACGATGATGATGTTCTACCGATGCAGGGATTCGCCTAAGCTCCGCTACGATATTATCGAGGTGTAATATGGTGGAGGGGGGCACCGCACACGGCTAAAACATCGTTGATCAATTGTGTGTCTAGAGGTGCCCCCCTGCCCCCGTATATAAAGGTGCAAGGGGGAGGCCGCCGGCCTAGGAGGTGTGGCGCGCCAGGAGGAGTCCTACTCCTATCGGGAGTAGGACTCCCCCCTCTCCTTGTCCTATTCGGACTGGGGGGAAGGGGCGCGGCCCTGCCCTAGCCTCCTCTGCTCTGTTCCACCTAGGCCCAATAAGGCCCATTAAGTTACCGGGGGGTTCCGGTAACCTCCCGGTACTCCGGAAAAAAAATCCCGATTTCACCCGGAACACTTCCGATGTCCAAACATAGGCTTCCAATATATCTATATTTATGTCTCGACCATTTCGAGACTCCTTGTCTTGTCCGTGATCACATCCGGGACTCCGAACAACCTTCGGTACATCAAAACATATAAACTCATAATATAACTGTCATCGTAACTTTAAGCGTGCGGACCCTACGGGTTCGAGAACAATGTAGACATGACCGAGACACCTCTCCGGTCAATAACCAATAGCGGAACCTGGATGCTCATATTGGTTCCCACATATTCTACGAAGATCTTTATCGGTCAGACCGCATAACAACATACGTCGTTCCCTTTGTCATCGGTATGTTACTTGCCCAAGATTCGATCGTCGGTATCTCGATACCTAGTTCAATCTCGTTACCGGCAAGTCTCTTTACTTGTTCCGTAATACATCATCCCGCAACTAACTCATTAGTTACAATGCTTGCAAGGCTTATAGTGATGTGCATTACCGAGTGGGCCCAGAGATACCTCTCCGACAATCGGAGTGACAAATCCTAATCTCGAAATACGCCAACCCAACAAGTACCTTTGGAGACACCTGTAGAGCACCTTTATAATCACCCAGTTACGTTGTGACTTTTGGTAGCACACAAAGTGTTCCTCCGGTAAATGGGAGTTGCATAATCTCATAGTCATAGGAACATGTATAAGTCATGAAGAAAGCAATAGCAACATACTAAACGATCGGGTGCTAAGCTAACGGAATGGGTCAAGTCAATCACGTCATTCTCCTAATGAGGTGATCCCGTTAATCAAATGACAACTCATGTCTATGGCTAGGAAACATAACCATCTTTGATTAACGAGCTAGTCAAGTAGAGGCGTCCTAGTGACACTCTGTTTGTCTATGTATTCACACATGTATTATGTTTCCGGTTAATACAATTCTAGCATGAATAATAAACATTTATCATGATATAAGGAAATAAATAATACTTTATTATCGCCTCTAGGGCATATTTCCTTCAGTCTCCCACTTGCACTAGAGTCAATAATCTAGATTACACAGTAATGATTCTTACACCCATGGAGTCTTGGTGTTGATCATGTTTTGCTCGTGGAAGAGGCTTAGTCAATGGGTCTGCAACATTCAGATCCGTATGTATCTTGCAAATTTCTATGTCTCCCACCTGGACTAAATCCCGGATGGAATTGAAGCGTCTTTTGATGTGCTTGGTTCTCTTGTGAAATCTGGATTCCTTTGCTAAGGCAATTGCACCAGTGTTGTCACAAAAGATTTTCATTGGTCCCGATGCACTAGGTATGACACCTAGATCGGATATGAACTCCTTCATCTAGACTCCTTCATTTGCTGCTTCCGAAGCAGCTATGTACTCCGCTTCACACGTAGATCCCGCCATGACACTTTGCTTAGAACTACACCAACTGACAGCTCCACCGTTCAATGTAAATACGTATCCGGTTTGCGATTTAGAATTGTCCGGATCAGTGTAAAAGCTTGCATCAACGTAACCATTTACGATGAGCTCTTTGTCACCTCCATAAACGAGAAACATATCCTTAGTCCTTTTCAGGTATTTCAGGATGTTCTTGACCGCTGTCTAGTGATCCACTCCTGGATTACTTTGGTACCTCCCTGCTAAACTTATAGCAAGGCACACATCAGGTCTGGTACACAGCATTGCATACATGATAGAGCCTATGGCTGAAGCATAGGGAACATCTTTCATCTTCTCTCTATCTTCTGCAGTGGTCAGGCATTGAGTCTTACTCAATCTCACACCTTGTAGTACAGGCAAGAACCCTTTCTTTGCTTGATCCATTTTGAACTTCTTCAAAACTTTGTCAAGGTATGTTCTTTGTGAAAGTCCAATTAAGGGTCTTGATCTATCTCTATAGATCTTGATGCCTAATATATATGCAGTTTCACCGAGGTCTTTCATTGAAAAACTCTTATTCAAGTATCCCTTTATGCTATCCAGAAATTCTATATCATTTCCAATCAGCAATATGTCATCCACATATAATATCAGAGATGCTACTGAGCTCCCACTCACTTTCTTGTAAATACAGGCTTCTTCAAAAGTCTGTATAAAACCATATGCTTTGATCACACTATCAAAGCGTTTATTCCAACTCCGAGAGGCTTGCACCAGTCCATAAATGGATCGCTGGATCTTGCACACTTTGTTAGCTCCCTTTGGATCGACAAAACCTTCCGGTTGCATCATATACAACTCTTCTTCCAGAAATCCATTTAGGAATGCAGTTTTGACATCCATTTTCCAAATTTCATAATCATAAAATGCAACAATTGCTAACATGATTCAGACAGACTTAAGCATCGCTACGGGTGAGAAGGTCTCATCGTAGTCAATCCCTTGAACTTGTCAAAAACCGTTCGCAACAAGTCGAGCTTTATAGACAGTAACATTACCGTCAACGTCAGTCTTCTTCTTGAAGGTCCATTTATTTTCAATGGCTTGCCGATCATCGGGCAAGTCAACCAAAGTCCATACTTTGTTCTCATACATGGATCCCATCTCGGATTTCATGGCCTCAAGCCATTTTGCGGAATCTGGGCTCACCATCGCTTCTTCATAGTTCGTAGGTTCGTCATGGTTTAGTAACATAACCTCCAGAACAGGATTACCGTACCACTCTGGTGCGGATCTTGATCTGGTTGACCTACGAGGTTCAGTAATAACTTGATCTGAAGTTTCATGATCATTATCATTAACTTCCCCACTAATTGGCGTAGGTGCCGCAGAAATTGGTTTCTATGATGATCTACTTTCCAATAAGGGAGCAGGTACAGTTACCTCATCAAGTTCTACTTTCCTCCCACTCACTTCTTTCAAGAGAAACTCCTTCTCTAGAAAGGATCCATTCTTAGCAACAAATGTCTTGCCTTCGGATCTGTGATAGAAGGTGTACCCAGCAGTCTCCTTTGGGTATCCTATGAAGACACATTTCTCCGATTTAGGTTCGAGCTTATCAGGTTGAAGTTTCTTCACATAAGCATCGCAACCCCAAACTTTAAGATACGACAACTTTGGTTTCTTGCCAAACCATAGTTCATAAGGTGTCGTTTCAACGGATTTTGATGGTGCCCTATTTAGAGTGAATGCAGCCGTCTCTAAAGCATAACCCCAAAACGATAGCGGTAAATCAGTAAGAGACATCATAGATCGCACCATATCTAGTAAAGTACGATTATGACGTTCGGACACACCATTACGCTGTGGTGTTCCTGGTGGCGTGAGTTGCGAAACTATTCCGCATTGTTTCAAATGAAGATCAAACTCATAACTCAAATATTCTCCTCCACGATCAGATCGTAGAAATTTTATTTTCTTGTTACGATGATTTTCAACTTCACTCTGAAATTCTTTGAACTTTTCAAATGTTTTAGACTTATGTTTCATTAAGTAGATATACCCATATCTGCTCAAATCATCTATGAAGGTGAGAAAATAACGATATCCGCCACGAGCCTCAATATTCATTGGACCACATACATCTGTATGTATGATTTCCAATAAATCTGTTACTCTCTCCATAGTTCCGGAGAACGGTGTTTTAGTCATCTTGCCCATGAGGCACGGTTTGCAAGTACCAAGTGATTCATAATCAAGTGATTCCAAAAGTCCATCACTATGGAGTTTCTTCATACGCTTTACACCGATATGACCTAAACGGCAGTGCCACAAATAAGTTGCACTGTCATTATCAACTCTGCATCTTTTGGCTTCGACATTATGAATATGTGTGTTACTACTATCGAGATTCATTAAAAATAGACCACTCTTTAAGGGTGCATGACCATAAAAGATATTATTCATATAAATAGAACAACCATTATTCTCTGATTTAAATGAATAACCGTCTCGCATTAAACAAGATCCAGATATAATGTTCATGCTCAACGCTGGCACCAAATAACAATTATTTAGGTCTAAAACTAATCCCGAAGGTAGATGTAGAGGTAGCGTGCCGACCGCGATCACATTGACTTTGGAACCATTTCCCACGCGCATCGTCACCTCGTCCTTAGCCAATCTTCGCTTAATCCGTAGCCCCTGTTTCGAGTTGCAAATATTAGCAACAGAACCAGTATCAAATACCCAGGTGCTACTGCGAGCATTAGTAAGGTACACATCAATAACATGTATATCACATATACCTTTGTTAACCTTGCCATCCTTCTTATCCGCCAAATACTTGGGGCAGTTCCGCTTCCAGTGACCAGTCTGCTTGCAGTAGAAGCACTCAGTTTCAGGCTTAGGTCCAGACCTAGGTTTCTTCTCCTGAACAGCAACTTGCTTGCTGTTCTTCTTGAAGTTCCCCTTCTTCCCTTTGCCCTTTTTCTTGAAACTAGTGGTCTTACTTACCATCAACACTTGATGCTCCTTTTTGATTTCTACCTCAGCTGCCTTTAGCATTGCGAAGAGCTCGGGAATTGTCTTATTCATCCCTTGCATGTTATAGTTCATCACGAAGCTCTTGTAGCTTGGTGGCAGTGATTGAAGAATTCTGTCAATGACGCTATCATCCGGAAGATTAACTCCCAGTTGAATCAAGTGATTATTATACCCAGACATTTTGAGTATATGCTCACTGACAGAACTATTCTCTTCCATCTTGCAGCTGTAGAACTTATTGGAGACTTCATATCTCTCAATCCGGGCATTTGCTTGAAATATTAACTTCAACTCCTGGAACATCTCATATGCTCCATGACGTTCAAAACGTCGTTGAAGACCCGGTTCTAAGCCGTAAAGCATGGCACACTGAACTATCGAGTAGTCATCAGCTTTGCTCTGCCAGACGTTCATAACTTCTGGTGTTGCTCTTGTAGGGGGCCTGGCACCTAGCGGTGCTTCTAGGACATAATTCTTCTGTTCAGCAATGAGGATAATCCTCAAGTTACGGACCCAGTCCGTGTAATTGCTACCATCATCTTTCAACTTTGCTTTCTCAAGGAACGCATTAAAATTCAACGGAACAACAGCACGGGCCATTTATCTACAATTAACATAGACAAGCAAGATACTATCAGGTACTAAGTTCATGATAAATTCAAGTTCAATTAATCATATTACTTAACAACTCCCACTTAGATAGACATCCCTCTAATCATCTAAGTGATTACGTGATCCAAATCAACTAAACCATGTCCGATCATCACGTGAGATGGAGTAGTTTCAATGGTGAACATCACTATGTTGATCATATCTACTATATGATTCACGCTCGACCTTTCGGTCTCCGTGTTCCGAGGCCATATCTGCATATGCTAGGCTCGTCAAGTTTAACCTGAGTATTCCGCGTGTGCAACTGTTTTGCACCCGTTGTATTTGAGCGTAGAGCCTATCACACCTGATCATCACGTGGTGTCTCAGCACGAAGAACTTTCGCAATGGTGCATACTCAGGGAGAACACTTTTATCTTGAAATTTTAGTGAGAGATCATCTTATAATGCTATCGTCAATCAAAGCAAGATAAGATGCATAAAAGATAAACATCACATGCAATCAATATCAGTGATATGATATGGCCATCATCATCTTGTGCTTGTGATCTCCATCTTCGAAGCACCGTCATGATCACCATCGTCACCGGCTCGACACCTTGATCTCCATCGTAGCATCGTTGTCCTCTCGCAAACTATTGCTTTTACGACTATTGCTACCGCTTAGTGATAAAGTAAAACAATTACATGGCGATTGCATTGCATACAATAAAGCGACAACCATATGGCTCCTGCCAGTTGCCGATAACTCGGTTACAAAACATGATCAACTCATACAATAAAATATAGCATCATGTCTTTGACCATATCACATCACAACATGCCCTGCAAAAACAAGTTAGACGTCCTCTACTTTGTTGTTGCAAGTTTTACGTGGCTGCTACGGGCTTAGCAAGAACCGTTCTTACCTACGCATCAAAACCACAACGATAGTTTGTCAAGTTGGTGCTGTTTTAACCTTCGCAAGGACCGGGCGTAGCCATACTCGGTTCAACTAAAGTGAGACAGACAGACACCCGCCAGTCACCTTTAAGCAACGAGTGGTCGCAACGGTGAAACCAGTCTTGCGTAAGCGTACGCGTAATGTCGGTCCGGGCCGCTTCATCTCACAATACCGCTGAACCAAACTATGACATGCTGGTAAGCAGTATGACTTATATCGCCCACAACTCACTTGTGTTCTACTCGTGCATAGCATCAACGCATAAAACCTGGCTTGGATGCCACTGTTGGGGAACGTAGTAATTTCAAAAAAATTCCTACGCACACGGAAGATCATGGTGATACATAGCGACGAGAGGGGAGAGTGTTGTCCACGTACCCTCGTAGACCAAAAGCGTAAGCGTTAACACAACGTGGTTGATGTAGTCGTACGTCTTCACGATCCGACCGATCAAGTACCGAGCACACGGCACCTCTGAGTTCAGCACACGTTCAGCTCGATGACGTCCCTCGAACTCCGATCCAGCCGAGTGTTGAGGGAGAGTTTCGTCAGCATGACGGCGTGGTGACGATGATGATGTTCTACCGACGCAAGGCTTCGCCTAAGCTCCGCTATGATATTATCGAGGTGTAATATGGTGGAGGGGGGCACCGCACACGGCTAAAAGATCGTTGATCAATTGTGTGTCTAGAGGTGCCCCTTGCCCCCGTATATAAAGGTGCAAGGGGGAGGCCACCTGTCAGGTGGTAGGTGCGACATATGCCAACGGGTGGCTTATCATTGTGGGTGCCAATAAGACGTTGTCGGTGCCTGGAAACGGGATGAGGCGAAGACATGCATGCCGGCGGATCTTACCCAGGTCCGGGGCTCTCCGAGGAGATAACACCCCTAGTCCTGCTCTGCGGGGTCTCCGCATGATCACTAGATCAGGAAAAGTAGCTACAATCGCTCCTAGAGCTGTTGGGTTCAAGGGAGAAGAAGAACAAGGCTAGCTCTTGCTTCTCTCTCTCTATGGTGTGTGTGCTATGCTCAGAAGCCAACCCTTTGCATGGGTGCCCCGGGGGGTTTATATAGGCCTACCCCCCGGGGATACAATTGTAATCCGGCTGGGCACTGGTCCCCGCCGTCAGTGTCTATGCTCGCCGGCTTCTCCGCCGGCTGTTGGGGCCCGCCGACTGGTGGGTCCCGCCGGCTGCCGGCCTCTTGGTCGACAGGCCGGCCCCACCGCCTAGGATCTTGTCGGCGGCTGCTTACTGTAGCCTCACCCCTGATGACGAGGGCTTCGTTGAGGTAAGCGTGGCTACAGTGGGCCGCCTCGAGGGCTCTCACTGTAGCCTTACCTCGTCTTGTCTCCTTAATGTGGCACATGCTTCGAGGGAGGGGGTAGCCGGCTTCTGGGGGCCGGCTGCGCCCTTGGCCGACTGGGGAAGGCCGGGCCGCCTTCACGCCTCTCTCTGGCTGAAGGGGCCCGCCGCCCATGGGCCGTACTGGCGTCTGCCGTGGGTGACGTCGAGGCTAGCATGGCTACAGTGCCGAGCCGGACGGGAGATGGCCGTCCCGTACGGCGTCCTGTGGCCATGCCTGCCTTGGGTTTCGGGGGTAGTGGGCCGCACTGTGGCCACACCCCATCTTGTCGCCGTTATGTGGCATAGCTTTGGTGGTTGCGGACTTGGCCGGCTTCTTGGAGTCGGCGCTCTTCGAGGCCGGCTTCTGGCGAGTCGGCATCCTTTACGGCCGGCTTCCTGGAGTCGGCCACCCCGTGGTTATCCTGGGGGGAGGTTGCTGAGGCTGGGCCGCCTTCCGTGAGTCGGCTTCAGAGGTAGCCGGCCAGGGAAGGTGGTCCAATGCTTGGAGTGCGTGAAGGCCCAAAGGCCTGATAATTTTTTTGGAAGAGCCAGGGGCAGTCGGTTAGGCTACCCGTGGCCATTTACTCCGACACCGCCGGCCTAGGAGGTGTGGCGCGCCAGGAGGAGTCCTACTCCTACCGGGAGTAGGACTCCCCCCTTTCCATGTTGGACTAGGAGAGGAAGGGGGAAGACGTGGAGGGGAGGAAGGAAGGGGGGCGCCGCCCCCCTCTCCTGGTCCTATTCAGACTTGGGGGGAAGGGGGGCGCGGCCCTGCCCTAGCCTCCTCTCCTATCTTCCACCTAGGCCCAATAAGGCCCATTAAGTTACCGGGGGGTTCCGGTAACCTCCCGGTACTCCGGAAAAAATCCCGATTTCACCCGAAACACTTCCGATGTCCAAACATAGGCTTCCAATATATCAATCGTTATGTCTCGACCATTTCGAGAATCCTCGTCATGTCCGTGATCACATCCGGGACTCCGAACAACCTTCGGTACATCAAAACATATAAACTCATAATATAACTGTCATCGTAACTTTAAGCGTGCAGACCCTACGGGTTCGAGAACTATGTAGACATGACCGAGACACCTCTCCGGTCAATAACCAATAGCGGAACCTGGATGCTCATATTGGTTCCCACATATTCTACGAAGATCTTTATCGGTCAGACCGCATAACAACATACGTTGTTCCCTTTGTCATCGGTATGTTACTTGCCCGAGATTCGATCGTCGGTATCTCGATACCTAGTTCAATCTCGTTACCGGCAAGTCTCTTTACTCGTTCTGTAATACATCATCCCGCAACTAACTCATTAGTTACAATGCTTGCAAGGCTTATGGTGATGTGCATTACCGAGTGGGCCCAGAGATACCTCTCCGACAATCGGAGTGAAAAATCCTAATCTCGAAATACACCAACCCAACAAGTACCTTTGGAGACACCTTTAGAGCACCTTTATAATCACCCAGTTACGTTGTGACGTTTGGTACCTCACAAAGTGTTCCTCCGGTAAACGGGAGTTGCATAATCTCATAGTCATAGGAACATGTATAAGTCATGAAGAAAGCAATAGCAACATACTAAACGATCGGGTGCTAAGCTAACGGAATGGGTCAAGTCAATCACGTCATTCTCCTAATGAGGTGATCCCGTTAAAATGACAACTCATGTCTATGGCTAGGAAACATAACCATCTTTGATTAACGAGCTAGTCAAGTAGAGGCATACTAGTGACACTCTGTTTGTCTATGTATTCACACATGTATTATGTTTCCGGTTAATACAATTCTAGCATGAATAATAAACATTTATCATGATATAAGGAAATAAATAATACTTTATTATTGCCTCTAGGGCATATTTCCTTCAGTTGGATATGGGCCAGGCTGATGGGCCGTGAAGATACAAGACAGAAGACTCTCTCGTGTCCGGACGGGACTCTCCTTGGCATGGATGGCAAGCTTGGCGTTCGGATATGAAGATTCCTTTCTCTGTAACCGACTTTGTACAACCCTAGTCCCCTCCGGCATCTATATAAACAGGAGGGTTTAGTCCATAGGGACGATCATAATCATACAGGTTAGACTTCTAGGGTTTATCCATTACGATCTCGTGGTAGATCACCTCTTGTAATACTCATATTCATCAAGATAATCAAGCAGGAAGTAGGGTATTACCTCCATAGAGAGGGCCCGAACCTGGGTAAACATCGGGTCCCCTGTCTCCTGTTACCATCGACCTTAGACGCACAGTTCGGGACCCCCTACCCGAGATCTGCCAGTTTTGACACCGACATTGGTGCTTTCATTAAGATCCGCTGCGTCGTCTTCAAGAGGTTCGATGGCTTCGTCAATCATCTACAACAAAGCTTTCCAGGGGGAAGTTCTTCTCCCCGGCCAGATCTTCGTGTTCGGCGGCTTCGCACTGCGGGCCAACTCGCTTGGCCATCTAGAGTAGATCGACAGCTACGCCCCAGGTCACCGGATTAGCTTTGGAAACCGGGATTATGTCGTTGACGTCCGGGGAGACTTGATCTTCCAAGGATTCACGACCCCAACTCCCGCTCTGGCCTTAGATCCGGAGTGTGTCGCCATGTCCGAAGATGAACTTCTCGAGCCCGATGGACTGTCTGCGGCCACCAAACCCAGTACAGGAGAGCCGGTTGAAGTGGCGTTGCTGACAACCATCACGAAGCCAGACCCTTCTCCGGACACTGGCTCCAGACCTCGATGTGAGCACCCTGTAAGTCCGGCCGGGGAGTATCCCTCTCGCCGTACTCCGCGGACTCTCTTCTCTCTGGACAAACCTCGCCTTTAAGCGAGGCTCTGGACTTAATGTGATCCCTTATTACAGAGGAGCAACGTACGAACTATGCCCAGCCCGGACTAGGGGCTGAGAGGAGGGAATTTTTCCTCCCACCCACCACCCACCTTATAGCCACTGTCGAGGATTTAACCGACATGCTCGATTACGACTCCGAGGACATCGACGGTATGGACGACAACGCCGGAGAGGAGCAGGCCCAAAGCCCACCGCATACCGACCGCTGGGCGGCCACCTCCACGTACGATATATATATGGTGGATATCTCCAAAGACGATGGCGAGGATGGCGGTAGGGATCGTTTAAGGACAATAATGTTGATAAACCACCGAAGCGGCGGCATCAGCGGCGCCGTTCAAAATCACGCCGTGACAAAGAAAGCAATACCGGCACCGGAGAAAATAATACTCCGGAGAACGCCGAAGACCCAGACGCCCTCATCGAACTAGCTTCCGAACAGGAAGGTAGGGAGGAAGGGCAGAGTAACCCGGCGAGCCAGTTGGGAACGACAACTCGGAGGACAGCAGCTACATGCCACCCTCCAAAGATGAAATAAGTCTCGACGACAAAGACTTCATCGTGCTAGAAGAACCCCTCGAGCAAGAACGCTTTAAGCAACAGCTCATCACAACCGCGAGGAGCCTGGAAAGGAAGCAGCAATGGCTTCAAGCCAAACAAGATACACTCAACGACAGATGGACTCAGGTCATAGCAGCCGAGGAATACGGCCTCGAGCGCCTGACCAAAAGTTATCCGAAGCACAAATTTTTACCTCAATTTGACGACAAGGCGCTGGAGCATGTACCGTCAGCGCATAATGCGGCTGATCGACCACCACATGGCCGGGAGAAAGCGGCACTTCAAGGCGAACACCAGCCCGTACTACCTCGCCGTAAAGGCAGAGATAAAATAGCTTGGGGTTATACATATGACCTACGGCAGGACCTGGACAGTAGAGCAGGTCAGACTAGACCGATCTACGGATCGCGGGGGCATGCGCCGACGCGCGACAACCGCCATCTAGCCGGACGCGACAAACATAACCACGCCCGAGCCGAAACCCGCAAACGAACTCCATCCGAGCTACATCGCGACTTGGCCCGATATAGAGGCGCCGCACACCCCCCTTTGCTTCACCGATGAAGTAATGGAACACGAATTCCCCGATGGGTTTAAACCCATGAATATCGAATCATACGATGGAACAATAGACCCCGCGGTATGGATTGAGGATTTTCTTCTCCATATCCACATGGCCCGCGGTGATGACCTCCACGCCATCAAATACCTCCCACTAAAACTAAAGGGACCAGCGCGGCACTGGCTAAACAGCCTTCCAGAGAACTCCATTGGCAGCTGGAAGAACCTGGAAGATGCCTTCCGCGATAACTTCCAAGGTACATATGTCCTACCACCAGACGCCGATGACCTAAGTCACATCATCCAGCAGCCCGGAGAGTCAGCCGGGAAGCTCTAGACTCGGTTCTTAATTAAAAAGAACCAAATTGTCGATTGTCCGGACGCCGAAGCCCTCGCGGCCTTCAAACACAGCGTCCGGGATGAGTGGCTCGCCCGACACCTCGGTCAAGAAAAACCAAAATCCGTGGAAGCCCTTACCGCTCTGATGACCCGCTTTTGCGTGGGAGAAGACAGCTGGCTCGCTCGTAGAAGCAACAGCGCCAGCGATCCGGGCACTTCCGGAGCCCGAGACGGCAACGGCAAGCCATGACGCAATAAACACAGGTGTCACAATAATAATGAAGGAACACAAGACACGACGGTCAACGCCGGATTCAGCGGCTCCAAACCCGGTCAATGGAAAAAGCCATTCAAGGCAAACAGAGACGGACCATCCAATTTAGACAAGATACTGGATCGACCCTACTAGATTCATGGCACCCCGATAAACCAACCAATCATACAACAGAAGCTGTTGGGTCTTCAAACAAGCCGGCAAGCTTAATGCCGAACACAAGGGGAAGGGGCCGCCCAGTGACAGCGATGACGACGAGACTCGCCAACTGAACACCGGGGGTCAGAAGCAATTTCCCCTCGAAGTAAAAATAGAAAACATGGTATACGTGACGCACACCCCTATAGGGGAACGCAAGCGCGCACTACGGGACGCCTACACCATAGAGCCGGTCATCCCAAAATTTAATCAATGGGCAGCCTGCCCTATCACTTTTGATCGCAAAGACCACCCAGTCAGTATCCGTCACGTAGGTTCAGCAGCTCTGGTCCTTGACCCAATTATCGATGGGTTCCATCTCACGAAAGTCCTTATGGACGGCGACAGTAGGCTTAATCTACTCTACCAAGACACTGTCCGCAAAATGGGCATTGGTCCTTCAAGAATCAAGCCCAGCACAACTACCCTCAAGGGAGCCGTACCCGGCGTAGAAGCTTACTGCACGGGCTCCATCACATTGGAAGTCATTTTCGGTTCGCTGAACAACTTCCGAGGCGAAGGCTTGACCTTCGATATTGTCCCGTTCTGCAGTAGCCACCATGCACTTCTGGGGCGTACCGCTTTTGCTCATTTTACTGCGGTCCCACGCTACGCCTATGCAAAACTTAGGATGCCCGGTCCACGCGGCGTCATAACGATAAATGGAAATATGGAACGCTCCCTCTGTACAGAGGAGCATACTACGACTACTACAGCCGAAGTACAAAGCGGCCTCATCAAAACGCGTATCTCGTCGGCCATCAAGCCGCCGGTCTATATTAAACAGGGCCGATCAATCTCAGAGCCGGATTAGCAGTTCGGCCTCCGTCATTTGCCTCATATACTTGCAAAGTTTGTGCCGCACATACATAGTTATGCACTCAAAATACCCTGGTCATCAGCGGAGGCACAATACGGACAAGCCTACAATGCGGTTCGCACTACCATAGCCTTTTTCCTTTTTCTAACTATTCTTTATCTTTTACCACAGGTGACTCAAAGGCTGGTCATCTCACGGACTCTTTCGGAGTTCGCCTCGTACACTTACCCCAAAGGCTATTCCTGTTAAGGAGTCTTTTCACCAAGGCAAGGAGGCGCAGACGTGCGACAGGAGGTCCAAATAATTTTTTGTAGACCGCACTCTTTATTTCAAGCCTATAAAGTGCCTTTTCCCTCAGCCTTCGACCCCGGCATGTCAAATAGCGTGGGTAGTGGCGTTATTATCTGTAAGATTGCGATTGACATATCAATCAGATTCCAGTGAACATAATCCATATTCAGTATTCGCTTTTTTCTAAAGAACTGAATTTTGCTTCTTCGGTTGTTTCACGCACGCACCTCGGCAAACATTGCCAGGGGCTCGATATGGGAACAAATGAGTTGCCGACAATCTAAACAGCTTTACAGCATACTTCGGCGTCATGAGTTTGGCCTTATATGCATCAGCTCCGAATCATGTCTTTGGTCAATAGATGGGTTGCCCGGCTCCTGTGCTTACTACCTTACGTTCCGTCCCATCGGCTAAGGTAGTAAAGGGAGAACTACTGCGATTGTGTCTCCGGTTCATCTGGTCAAGCACCTCAGTAGAGAAAGCCGAAAACTGACTGTCATGATGCGGCGAGAGCTGGTCAACCACTTGATGACTTATCAGAATCACTCGCGATTCCTTCCGTATTAAACGAAGGACCGTTCTTCTAGTCACCTATGTAACGCACCGTATCCGGATAACTGCGTAGTGCGTTACATACCAGGGGCTATATCGTAGACCCACCATCAGACTCCTATGGCTAAGTGAAAGTGTTAAAGCCCTATAGTCCGATTGCCTAGTTCTCCGCACTGACACCTCCTTCATGGACCAAGATGTTGGGTCAAGAGTGGTCAAGTGCTTTTTCTGAACACCCCCGTATTATATGCGAGGGGGCCGAAGCCGACGACTGGTAAACTTTCAGATTATATACCAAAAAAACGGCCGCACAGGAGGAATCATAAACTTTCCGGCAAAAGTATAAAAACATAGCCTTAATACATCATAATATTCTTTTGGTACATTCATTCAAATATCATATCCTTTGAGCACTGACCCTCTATCAAGCGGGCGCCCTCTAGGACATCTTGAAAATAATGCTCCGGCGTGTGATTGTCCTTGCCCCCGGGTGGACTCTTCGCTGCAATATCGGTGGCCATCATCTTCGTCCAATACGTCTTGACGTGGGCAAAGGCCATCAGTGCACCTTCAATGCATGCTGACCGCTTCACGGCGTCGATACGCGGCACCACATCAACAAGTCGCTGCACCAAACCGAAATAACTATTTGGAACTGGCGCAGTCGGCCACAGCCGGACCATGACGTCCTTCATGGCAGATCCAGATATCTTGTGGAGCTCTGCACACTGGGCCATCTGTTCGTTCAGCAACAGCGGACGCTTCGGCGCGCTGAATTGTGACCAGAAAAGCTTCTCCATTGCTTTCCCTTCTTGCACTTGGAAAAACTGCGCAGCATCGAAGTCACTCTTCGGCAAGTCCAAGAATGCGTCTGGAGAGGTCCACATCTCATTAAGCGGGGCATACATCGGATCACCGAATTTAGTCTGTAACAGAAAGGGCTTACGGGCCGCTATTTCCCCAGCTTGCCAGATCTCCTCGCGAGCCGCTCTAGACTCGGACCGTGCTTCTCTCGCATCTTGTAAGGCCTTGTTGAGTTTGGCTACTTAGGCCTCTTCTCCTCCTCGAATGTTTGGCATTTGCCAGTGGCATCCTTTAGCTCGCACGCCATAGTAGACATTCTCTCCTCGCACTGGCACCGAGCAGCCTGTTCGGCCTTTAACTCATCAGCTGCCTTCTTGGCAGTGACATTACTCATCCTGGCTTGCTCCTTGGCTCGGGCAAGCTCAGCCCGAAGGGTCTCAACTGCGGCAGCACTATCTGCACTTATGCATGTCTCAGTATGTAATTCTCAGCTCCGTGCTCATGTTATTATACATACATATACTGACCGCCACAAAACATACCTTGCGCCTCGTCGAGGCACCTGTTAATAAGGGTGTTGTCGTCATCCGCCACATCAAGTTTCTGCTTCAGACTTGCAACCTTTGTAGTGTGGGAAGTCGCCATGGATGTAACAACCTGTGTTCCAATTAATTAGATTATTTCCTGGGCATGTCTTTTTTGATCCTCTGATTGCCTCCCTTTGAATCCCAACTAGAGTATCAGGGGCTACTATCTATACACATGTGCATTTTGGCGCATAAAGCACAGCTGAAAATATTACATTACGTACCTCGAAGCCTCTTAGTAGGCCTGTGAAGGCTTCATTCAATCCGCTTTTCGCGGGCAGAATCCTCTCAACCACCATACCCATTAAGGTACGATGTTCCTCTGAGACGGACGCATGTTGTAGCATGTCCATCAATGTATCCGGCGCCTCCGGATTACTGGAAGCGGCTGCAGGAGTATAGACTCCCTTTGAAGGGATATGTTTACTCGACCCTAGAGTTGTCTCCGGCTGTAAACCGGATAGTCCGGGGCCTTTATATTTGGTCCCCGTAGGGGCCGCACACCCCGGAACCTAGGCTACCGAAGTTTCACCTTTGGGCGTTGTCTTCATTGTCCCCCGCACCACTTGTTGATCGGGGGAGATCCTCCGGGATGACACCTCGAAGTCGTCCGCCCTATTGGGTGAAGAGGCCTATGGAGGCGTCTCGCTTTCCATCATCTCCGGAAGAAGATCCCCCGAGGAAGAGGATTGTTGAGGAAGACTGTATGCCGGACTACGAACATATATTCTAGATGTTACCCTTGTAACAGGAAAAGAACGGGATATGTTTAAGACACCCTTGTTCACTTACGATTTGGCTAAAGGGTTGTCCTTATGGAGGAACTGTGCAACAACGTCGTCTTCCGAGCCCGAACCGCCTGACAGGGGCATCTTCCCTCGTTTAGGAGCCTTTACCTTCCAACCTTTGGAGGTGGCCCTTTTCTTACCATGGGAAGAAAGGATGTCAGCTTCTCCTTCTCTTTTGTCTTCGGAAGAGGGAGCCCTAATCTCCTCGGACACAATGCCTGGTGTACCTTCGGAATGGAGGCCACCTTTGGCCTTCCTGCTCTCCTCATTGTCCTCTTTCATCGGCACTTGCTATGGTACCGGAGCCAGCATCCTTGTTAGCACAGGATCAGCTGAGTCTTCGGGAAGAGGGGCTGAACACCTAATTCGCTCCGCCTTCTTTATCCAGCCCTGGAAGAAGATGGTTTTCTCCGTATCTTGTTATAGGATATTTAACTAAGCTGTGTTCGAGAGTCGAGTGCTTACCGAGGTATCCGGATGGTTGCAGTCGAGGCCGATGTCCTCGGTGGTATCCGGCCACTATTTTCGTGTCCGAAAATTAACTTCCACATTCCTCTGTGCGTCGTGCCGAAGAAGTGCTGAAGGGTCCGTGGTCCTTCCGGATTAAACTCCCACATGCGGAGGGGCCGTCGCTGGCACGGCAGGACCTGGCGGACTAGCATTACATGAATCATGTTGATGAGATCGGTGTCCTTCTCAAGGAGACTCCGGATGCGGCTGTGTAGAGTCTGCACTTTGTCAATTTATCCCAAGTCCAACCCCTTATTGATCCATGATGCGAGATGTATTGGAGGGCCAGATCGGAACGCAGGTGTAGTTGCCCACTTGGTACCACGGGGTTCAGTGATGTAAAACCACTCCCGCTGCCATAAGTTGGAGGATTCCCTGAAAGAGCCTTTTGGCCAAAGAGTGTTGGTAAGCTTGCTCACCGTGGCACCACCACACTCCGTTTGCTTCCCCTCGATCACCTTCGGCTTCACATTAAAGGTCTTGAGCCATAAGCTGAAGTGTGGGGGAATACGGAGAAAGGCCTCGCACATGACGATGAACGCCGAGATGTGAGGAAAAGAGTCCGGGGCTAGATCATGAAAATCTAGCCCGTAATAGAACATGAGCCCACAGACAAAGGGATGGAGAGCGAACCCTAGCCCCCAGAGGAAGTGGGAGATGAATACGATCCTCTCGCCGGATCTGGGGGGTTGGAATAACCTGCCCTTTCGCAGGGAGCCTGTGGAGGACTTCCGCGGTCAAGTATCTTGTCGCTCGGAGCTTCCCAATATCCTCCTCTGTGACAGAAGAGGCCACCCACCGGCCTCGAGGGCTGGGTCCGGACATGACTGGGAGGCTCGTAGCAATTAAGTTGAAACCTGGGTGCTGGAACTCGATGTTGGAAAGGTTGCGGAAGAGGCAGGCGTAGAAGAGAAAGACGGGTCTGTGCGCCTTTATAAAGGCGGTGAATATCAAACGCCTCCTCATGGGCCTTAATACTTGCCTATTCCCAAGGAATCATGCCGACGGGACGGTTGGATTACCCACGCCCGTATTGATGAGAATCCCGTAATAAGGGGACACGA
Organism: Triticum aestivum; assembly: GCF_018294505.1. Taxonomy (NCBI): domain Eukaryota; kingdom Viridiplantae; phylum Streptophyta; class Magnoliopsida; order Poales; family Poaceae; genus Triticum; species Triticum aestivum. Next base: position 73,311,105 of record NC_057808.1, on the reverse strand, counting down.
TCTCTGCTTTGACAAGACGTGCCAATGAAACCGCATCTCAAAACATGGAGCGGCAGGCCGGAAAACGGTTCGAAATAATGACCGGGTAGTGATGCGGCGTCACGCTACAAAAGTTGTCAGTAGATTGGATTCGTGAAATATTATACTCTCTACGGTTGTGTGTGGTACTTGTTTTGGAGAGCCGGACACGTTCTTTGTGTTCGAAGGCTGTTTTGGAGTATTTGGAGGAGGAACCCGCCTTGCAATGCCGAAGACAATCTGCGCGCCGGACACCTCGTCATTGAAGCCTGGTTCAGGGGCTACTGAGGGAGTCCTAGATTAAGGGGTCCTCGGACGTCAGGCCTGTTGGATATGGGTCGGACTGATGGTCCATGAAGATACAAGACAGAAGACTCTCTCCCGTGTCCGGATGGGACTCTCCTTGGCGTGGATGGCAAGCTTGGCGTTCACATATGAGGATTCCTTTCTCTGTAACTAACTTTGTACAACCCTAGTCCCCTCCGGTATCTATATAAACTGGAGGGTTTAGTCCATAGGGACGATCATAATCATACAGGCTATACTTCTAGGGTTTTAGCCATTACGATCTCGTGGTAAATCAACTCTTGTAATACTCATATTCATCAAGATCAATCAAGCAGGAAGTAGGGTATTACCTCCATAGAGAGGGCCCGAACCTGGGTAAACATCGTGTCCCCTGTCTCCTGTTACCATCGACCTTAGATGCACAGTTCGGGACCTCCTACCCGAGATCCGCCAGTTTTGACACCGACAGTGACGCCGATATCGCTGCCGATGGGCCATGGTGCCTGCACCGGCCAATGAAGCTCTTTCTCCCCGACCCGCTCCGGCTCGTTCTCCTCGTCGAAGATGTAACGCAGGTAGGCATCGACGTTGAGGCTTTGGTCGTTGCCTGGCATGCTTGGAATAACTAATGATAGATGGGTGAGGACTAGATCTTCACAGAGTGTCGCGCGGTGCGTTGCCGCCTGGGTTATATGCAGCAAGCCATTAGCTGGTGGTGGGAAACCGGTGAGCGAATTGGCATGGATTTTACATTTCACCATGTGGAGCGCGAGAAGCATTCGCTGGAGCGTGGGAAGCATTCGCTAGAGCGCGGGAAGACTAAGTGGAGCACACACACAACCCGAATACCGTATCTGGTGCCACGTGTTATTTATCAAACAAGTGTTAACATAAGGAAATGCATGTGTAACTTACTAATCATCGCACACGAGTACTCGCAGACGCATTGTGTGCGATACTCCTAGCCACAGCAAGCAACTAGTTTGCATTTTTCAAAGTTTTTTGTACACACAGAATCGCACACGAACTAACTGTATTAACCGTCCCTGTTGTAAATTATCATCGCAAACAGTTCAGCCGAGTCGGATGTTTGCCACGAACCACACACATCTTGTTAACTTGAACCATTTCTATTGCTTTCGCTAATCGAAAACAGTTCGTCCGAGTGAACCGTATGCCCTATATCACACACACCTTGACCTGGCTAACCATTTATGTTGCACTCCCTAATAGCAAACGGTTCATCAGAGCAAACTGTATGCCCTATATCGCACACACATTGATATGGTTACCCATTTCTGTTGTTGTGCCTCATCGCAAACAGTTTGAACGGGTTAATCGTGTGCCCTGCATCGCACATGCAACTAAAATCTGAAACGTGTTTGATGCATCCTCCATCGCAAAAGTTTTGCACATTTTTTGATGTTTTTTACATCCCCGTTTGTGATTAATGCATCACACATAGTTTCGTGAAAGGGTCTCTGATCGTAGTGTCGCGTTAGCAGCATCCAGCAGTAGTGCCACCACCCTTGAGTCTGAGAGCTCTGACACCATCAACAGTGTCAAGACCAAGACTCAGGGGTGCCTTGCGTAGTGGCATGTAGATCTTTGTGAAGACAAAAGGCCTGGAAGCCTAGATGAGAACCAGAAGACGAAGACCCCCGGCAAGATCTTGGCGGGGACGACCGAAGAACCCTAGCAAGATCCTTGCCGGGGACGCTCGCGAGCCCTCGGCAAGACCCTTGTCGGGGACGCCCACGAGACCCCGACAAAGCCCTTGCCGGGGGCATCTGTGGGGCCGAGGCCAGGCCCGCACCTGCCAGAGTTTCGCTGCCCCGCGCCCGTTCCGACGTGGCGGCCAGCCCGCCAACTAGGCGACCGCCTGGGTGGCAGCATGCAGCTTCTAGGCCAACTAGCCAAGCACCTGCATGGTGGCATGCAGATCTTCGTTAAGACCCTGCCACCACACCAGCTCAGCAGCCAGCCAACCAGCGTGGCGCTGCATGCCTCATCAACTTGGACGTGCGTCAGAGCGAGGCGAGGCAGCAACGAACGGGACGAGCTTATTTGCCGTCCCCGATAAAGCAAGAGGGCACGTCGGCAGCGCATTAAATGCGTTTGTCCTACGGTGAGAGGCGATAGACTTGTACACTATACATACTTTCCCCCTCCTGTGTGCCACTTTGGCAACCCCTTTGACATATAAAAGGAGGCCCGAGGGATACCGAGGAAGGATTCAGACTTTTTGGACTGGGCATGCACCGCAGCTAGTTCAAGAGCTCAAGAACACGAAATACACACAAAGCAGGACTAGGGTTTTACACATCGTTTGCGGCCCGAACCTGGGTAAAAATTCCCCCGCGTTGATCTTCTAGACCCGCTCTTTGTGCAGCTCCACTCCCCGCCAACCGTAGAAGGGACTCCCCGAGGGATCCCATAGGTGTCATTCCTGAGCCCCGACAGTAGCATTCCATAGCAAAAATTATGTTTTTATCATTTACCTACTCGAGGACGAGCAGGAATTAAGCTTGGGGATGCTTGATACGTCTCCAACATTAACGTATCTATAATTCCTGAGCCCCGACATCTTTGGTGCGCCAGGTAGGGGGCACTGAGGCTGTGAAAATCCGGTTTTTGAAGTCAACTCAGCGACTCCTTCGTCGCGATGGCTCCCAAGAAGAAGGTGATCACGGCGATCGGCTCGTCTGGGGCCGAACCACCCGTCCCAGCGTGGGCGAGCGACGGAGCGGTCGCGAATGGTGGCGGAGGCGTGGACCGCGAGCATCCAAGACACTCTGGCAATCGAAGCCAAGCGAGCGGCGTCGTGCATGCCCGAGACGATGAGCCGCGCGCTGCTGGGCCTGGGGGCGGGGCCGTGCGGCCCACGGGCGGCGCAGCGACCTCTTGGATGCCCCAGCCGGCGCCCACGCCGCGAACTTCCCAGGCCGCGCGTGACGAGCAACGCCGCGATGTCGGTGCCTCCGAACACTGTCACGGGAAGAGACCTTTGCGTCAATCTCAAGACGCACCGGGCTGGCATGGGCACCCAGACGCTGGCAGAAATGGCGCGCGATAGCAAGAACGTGATAGAGCTCCTTCTAACGTGGTTAGAAGTCAGAGTGCGTCACGGTCCTCGCAGCTTTTGCCGCCACCCATGCCAGCGGAAGCGTTGGCAGGCATGCAACTACTCCTCGACTTCCCTCCAGCTGCGGAGAAGCTCGACGAGTGGAGGGCCACCATTCAAAGCCTCATCAGCTTCCCCAACAAAGATGGGTCGCGCCCAGCGGGACCCTCGTGTTGGCGTTCTGTCGAGCCGGTGCATGCCGGCGGTGGGAGGACCGGAGACACTGCAACCACAGTGCACTCTCCTCCCCCACGGTCGCAACAGTAGCCGCCGGCTCACCGGGCCGATGCCCGCGACAACGTTCCTCTGGTGTCGTCCGACCCGCGAGCCCGCTACGACCAACGTCAAGTCCTTCGGGATCGAGCTCAGGAAGACGCTTGGACCACTATCGAGCGGCGGCGGGAAGCGCGCCATCAGTCAGATAGGCTCGCGGGACCCACTATGGACCGCCCAGCACCGGGGGGGTGCCGGTGACCTACCTTACGAGGTGGGTTGTCCAGCCTTTACCCATGAGCTGCGGCAGTTCCAGTGGCCCACCCACCGCACGTTCAAGCCTGAGGTCGGAGAAAAATACAACGGCAAGACTCACCCGTCGGAGTTCCTCAGCATCTACACCTTCCCAATGCAAGCTGCCGGTGCTCGCGATGATAAGGTGCTTGCCAATTATTTCCCATTGGCACTTAAGCCCAATGTCATGTCATGGTTGATGCACCTGCCAATGGATTCCATCTCTTCTTGGCCGGATCTGTGCCACGAGTTTGTTGGCGCCTTTACCGGAGGCCACCAAGCTCCTGGACAGGCGAGTGATTTGCATGTCATCCCCTAGAAGGACGACGAGTCCCTGCGCAAGTACATACAAAGGTTCAGCCATCTGCAGTACAACATCCCAGATGTTCATCTCGCCGCTGTTACCAGTGCAATCCACCAGAATGTGTGCAACCGCAAGATGCGCGAGGAGCTGGCAATGAACAAGGTTAAGGATGTAGCCGAGCTTTATGTTCTGGCCGATAGGTGCGCTCGGACTGAAGAAGGAAGGAAGTACCCCGACGATGATGTCAGCGCGGAAACCGACTCACAGACGAAGACGTCGTCGCCCCGAGAAAGAAGGGCCGACGCCGCAACAGGAAGCGTAAGGGCAAGAATGTGCTTGCCGTCGAGGGATCCGACGACCCCGGCGCCGCTAAGAAGGCCAAGGTTGACGACCCCGGCAAGGAAGTTACCGGGTGCGCCGCCTGCCGACAAGCCAGGAGGCTCCGACAAGCAGTACTGCAAGATCCATCGCACCAAGGGCCATGACCTCCAGAATTGCCGGCAGGTTGAGCTGCTCGCAGAGAAGCAGAAAGCTGAGTATGAGAGGCGTGATAAGGAGAAGGGCCAGGATAGTGCTGAGGGGTCCGGCAAGAAGCGTGGCGGTCGAGGAGGCTGCCACGACAAGGATAATCAACCAGAGAGGCCCGCTCGGGGCCGCGACAAGAAAGAGGAAGATGATGATCATGATGAGGACGACGAGTCCGGCGAGCACGAGTTCCAGAAAGCTACAGAGGCCATGTGCGTCGACGGTGGCGCCTCGCTGCACACCTCTCACCGCCGACTACAGAAGTGGGCGCGTGAAGTCACTGCGGCGGAGCCATCGTTTGACGCCCAGAGGCCACCGAAGTGGTCCAGCACCCCTATCAGTTTTGACACCGAGGATCACCCTGACCGCACAACTACGGTCGGGTGTTTGCCGTTGTTGGTTCCCAAACAATATGCAACCTCAAGGTGATGAAAATGCTAGTTGATGGTGGGGCTGGTCTAAATTTGATCTCGCCCGCCGTGATCGAGAGGCTGCAAATCCTCGATGGAGATCTCAAGGAGACGGACACATTTCAAGGGGTCAACCCGGGGAGGAGTCAGCCGAAGGGCAACATCACATTGCCCGTCACATTTGGGGGCGAGCTGAACCATTCAACGAAGAATATCGTTTTCGATGTTGCCAAGATCCCCTTGCCCTATAATGGGATCCTCGTCCGCCCAGCGCTGGCCAAGTTTATGGCGGCATCACATTACGCCTACAATACGTTGAAGATGCCCGGGCCGATGAGCATCATCACCGTCCCCTTCGACAGGAAAGACGCGCTCATCTGCGCCGACCAACTCTACCGGAAGGTAGTTGCAGCAGCTGCCGCCAAGGCACTTGTTCCTGCCGCTGAGGCCAGGGGAGGGAATAAAACTGGCAAGGCCTCTGCCTCTGCCGGCAAGGTCCCTTCCGGCAAGACTTCCGACCCCGGCAAGGACTCTTGCAGCCTCCTCCGGCAAACGCGCCTCTTCGTAGCACCGCGTCACCGTTGAGGACGTGCTAGAGAGCTCCGCCAGCGGGAGCAAGAGGTCCAAGGCGGCCCCACCAGAAACCAAGAAGGTGCCCGTCAAGGAGGATGGCACGGGTGGAGCTTTTACCATAAGCTCCACCCTTGGCAGCAAATAGGAAAGCGCGCTCGTCGCCTTCCTGCGGGCGAATGTCGACGTGTTTGCATGGCAAGCGTCCGACATCCCCGGCGTTCCCAGGGAGGTGATTGAGCACCACCTTGCTGTCTGTCCCCATGCGTGGCCCGTCAAGTAGAAGGTCAGGCAGCAAGCTTTGGAGCGACAAGAGTTCATCATCGAAGAGACCAGGAAGTTGGAGGCGGCAGGCTTGGTCAGAGGAGTGCTCCCCCCCACGTGGTTGGCCAATCTAGTGGTAGTGCGTAAGGCAAATGGGAAGTGGAGGCTGTGTATTGACTACACAGATATCAATAAGGCTTGTCCAAAGGATCCTTTCCCTTTTCCACACATTGACTAGACAGTGGACTCCACTGTCGGGTGTGACCTGCTGTCATTCCTCGACACCTACACAGATACTACCAAATCTTCATGAAGGAAGACGAAGAGAAAACTGCGTTCATCACCCCATGTGGTATGTACTGTTTCGTACGGATGCCTGATACGTATCCAACATATCTATAATTTTTGATTGTTCCATGCTATTATATTATCTGTTTTGGATGTTTAATGGGCTTTAATATACCTTTTTATATTATTTTTGGGACTAACCTATTAACCGAAAGCCCAGTGCAAATTGCTGTTTTTTTGCCTATTTCAGTGTTTCGCAGAAAAGGAATATCAAATGGAATCCAAATGGAATGAAATCTTCGCGAGGATCGTTTTTGGAACAAACACAATCCAGGACACTTGGAGTGGACGTCAAGGAAGCGGCGAGGAAGCCACAAGGCAGGAGGGCGCGCCCCCACCCTCGTGGGCCCCTCATAGCTCCACCGACCTACTTCTTTCGCATATATATACTCTTATACGTTTAAACCTTCGGGGGGAGCCATGAAACCTATTTTCCACCGCCGCAACCTTCTGTACCCGTGAGATCCCATCTTGGGGCCTTTTCGGCGCTCCGCCGGAGGGGGATTCGATCACGGAGGGCTTCTACATCAACACCATTGCCTCTTCGATGATGTGTGAGTAGTTTACCACAGACCTTTGGTATCATAGTTATTAGCTAGATGGCTTTTTCTCTCTCTTTGGATCTCAATACAAAGTTCTCCTTGATTCTCTTGGAGATCTATTTGATGTAATTATTTTTGCGGTGTATTTGTCGAGATCCGATGAATTGTGGGTTTATGATCAAGATTATCTATGAACAGTATTTGGTTCTTCTCTGAATTCTTATATGTATGATTTGTTATCTTTGCAAGTCTCTTCGAATTATCAGTTTGGTTTGGCCTACTAGATTGATCTTTCTTGCAATGGGAGAAGTGCTTAGCATTGGGTTCAATCTTGCGCCCAGTGACAGCAGGGGCAGCAAGGCACGTATTGTATTGTTGCCATAGAGGATAAAAAGATGGGGTTTATATCATATTGCTTGAGTTTATCCCTCTACATCATGTCATCTTGCCTAATGCGTTACTCCGTTCTTATGAACTTAATACTCTAGATGCATGCCGGATAGCGGTCGATGTGTGGAGTAATAGTAGTAGATGCAGAATCGTTTCGGTCTACTTGACACGGACGTGATGCCTATATTCATGATCATTGCCTTAGATATCATCATAACTATGCGCTTTTCTATCAATTGCTCGGCAATAATTTGTTCACCCACCGTAATACATGCTATCTTGAGAGCAGCAACTAGTGAAACCTATGGCCCCCGGGTCAACTTTACATCATTTAAGTTTCCAATCTACAATTCTAGTTTACTATTTATTTTGCAATCTTTATTTTCTAATCTATACCACAACAATACCAAAAATATTTATCTTATTATCTTTATCAGATCTCACTTTTGCAAGTGGCCGTGAAGGGATTGACAACCCCTTTATCACGTTGGTTGCAAGGTTGTTATTTGGTTCTCTTCTTTTCGTGAAAATAGTATTGATTCATGGAATAAGTGCAAAGATGCTTTTATCTCTAAGAATTTTCCTCCCGCTAAGATCATCTCTCTTAGAAACGATATCATGAATTTTAAGCAACTTGATCATGAGCATGTTGCACAAGCTTGGGAGAGGATGAAATTAATGATACATAATTGCCCTACACATGGTTTGAATTTATGGATGATCATACAAAAAATTTATGCTGGATTGAATTTTGCTTCTAGAAATCTTTTAGGTTCGGCCGCGGGAGGCACTTTTATGTAAATCACTTTAGGAGAAGCTACAAAACTCCTAGATAATATTATGGTTAATTATTCTCAATGGCACACCGAAAGATCTACTAGTAAAAAGGTTCATGCGATAGAAGATATTAATGTTTTGAGTGGAAAGATGGATGAACTTATGAAATTGTTTGCTAATAAGAGCATTTCTTCTGATCCTAATGATATGCCTTTGTCTACTTTCATTGAGAATAATAATGAATCTATGGATGTGAATTTTGTTGGTAGGAACAATTTTGGTAACAACGCGTATAGAGGAAACTTTAATTCTAGGCCGTTCCCTAGTAATTCCTCTAATAATTATGGTAATTCCTACAACAACTCTTATGGAAATTTTAACAAGATACCCTCTGATTTTGAGAGTAGTGTTAAAGAATTTACGATTTTGCAAAAGAATTTCAATGCTTTGCTTGAAGAAAATTGCCTAAGATTGATGAGTTGGCTAGGAACGTGGATAGAATTTCTCTTGATGTTGATTCTTTGAAACTTAGATCTATTCCACCTAAGCATGATATCAATGAGTATCTCAAATCCATGAGAGTTTCCATTGATGAGTGCAAAGAAAGAACCGCTAGGATGCGTGCTAAAAAGGATTGCTTTGTAAAAGCGTGTTCTTCTAATTTTCATGATAATAATGATGAAGATATAAAAGTGATTGATGTGTCCCCTATTAAATCTTTGTTTTACAATATGAATCTTTATAAAGATGGGATTGGAGATGAGTCAACTTTAGTTAAAAGGCGTCCCAATGATTCGGAGTTTTTAGATCTTGATGCAATAATTGATAAAAGTGGGATTGAAGAGGTCAAAACTTTACATAGCAATGAACCCACTATTTTGGATTTCAAGGAATTTAATTATGATAATTGTTCTTTAATAGATTGTATTTCCTTGTTGCAATCCGTGTTAAATTCTCCTCATGCTTATAGTCAAAATAAAGCTTTCACCAAACATATCGTTGATGCTTTAATGAAATCCTATGAAGAAAAGCTTGAATTGGAAGTTTCTATCCCTGGAAAACTCTATGATGAGTGGGAACCTACTATTAAAATTAAGATCAAAAGTCATGATTGGGTGCTAGTGTTTCCACGATTCCCAAAACTTTGTCTGATGTGCTAGGTTTCCGTGAATTTGATGATTGTTCTTTAAATTTGCATCTTGTGGATTACACAATTAAGAAACCTATGGGAAGGATTAATGATGTTCTTATTGTTGCAAATAGGAATTATGTGCCCGTAGATTTTATTGTTCTCGATATAGATTGCAATCCTACATGTCCTATTATTCTTGGTAGACCTTTGCTTAGAACGATTGGTGCAATTATTGGTATGAAAGAAGGAAATATTAGATTCCAATTTCCATTAAGGAAAGGCATGGAACACTTTCCTAGGAAGAAAATTAAATTACCTTATGAATCTATTATGAGAGCCACTTATGTATTGCCAACGAAAGATGGCAATACCTAGATCTATTCTTGTTTTTATGCCTAGCTAGGGGCGTTAAACGATAGCGCTTGTTGGGACGCAACCCAATTTTATTTTTGTTTCTTGCTTTTTGTTTCTGTTTAGTAATAAATAATTCATCTAGCCTCTGTTTAGATGTGGTTTATGTTTTAATTAGTGTTTGTGCCAAGTAGAACCTTTGGGAAGACGTGGGTGAAGTCTTTGTGATCTTGCTGTAAAAAACAGAAACTTTAGCGCTCACGGGATTAGCTGCCATTTTTTACTGGAGAGTGATTTTAGGTTGATTCTTTTTGCAGATGATTAATATATAAATTACTCACGTACACCAATTTATTTCAGAATTTTTGGAGTTACATAAGTATACGTTCGATACAGATTGCTACAGACTGTTCTGTTTTTGACAGATTCTTTTTTTCGTGTGTTGTTTGCTTATTTTGATGAATCTATGGCTAGTATCGGGTGGTATGAACCATAGAGAAGTTGGAATACAGTAGGTTTAACACCAATATAAATAAAGAATGAGTTCATTACAGTACCCTAAGGTGGTGGTTTGTTTTCTTATACTAACGAAGCTCATGAGATTTTCTGTTGAGTTTTGTGTTGTGAAGTTTTCAAGTTTTTGGGTAAAGATTTGATGGATTATGGAATAAGGAGTGGAAAGAGCCTAAGCTTGGGGATGCCTAAGGCACCCCAAGGTAAAATTCAAGGACAACCAAAAGCCTAAGCTTGGGGATGCCCCGGAAGGCATCCCCTCTTTCGTCTTCGTCTATCGGTAACTTTACTTGAGGCTATATTTTTATTCACCACATGAATGTCTTTTGCTTGGAGCGTCTTGTATGATTTGAGTCTTTGATTTTTAGTTTACCACAATCATCCTTGCTGTACACACCTTTTCGGAGAGACACACATGAATCGGAATTTATTAGAATACTCTATGTGCTTCACTTATATCTTTTGAGCTAGATAATTTTGCTCTAGTGCTTCACTTATATTTTTTAGAGCACGATGGTGGTTTTATTTTTTAGAAATTATTGATCTCTTATGCTTCACTTATATTATTTTGAGAGTCTTTTAGAACAGCATGGTAATTTGCTTTGGCTATAAAATTAGTCCTAATATGATAGGCATTCAAGATGGGTATGATAAAAACTTGATAGATGTTTTGAGATATAAAGGTGGTAATGTTAGAGTCATGCTAGTTGGGTAATTGTGAAATTGAGAAATACTTGTGTTAAAGTTGGCAAGTCCCGTAGCATGCACGTATGGTAAACATTGTGTGACAAATTTTAAGCATGGGTGTTCTTTTGAGTGCTTTCCTTATGAGTGGCGGTCGGGGACAAGCGTTGGTCTTTTTCCTACCAATCTATCCCTCTAGGGGCATGTGTAGTAGTACTTTGCTTCGAGGGCTAATAAAATTTTGCAATAAGTATATGAGTTCTTTATGACTAATGTGAGTCCATGGATCATACGCACTCTTACCTTTCCGCAATTTGCTAGCTTCTACGGTACCGTGCATTGCCCTTTCTCACCTTGAGAGTTGGTGCAAACTTCGCCGGTGCATCCAAAACCAGTGATACGATATGCTCTATCACACATAAGCCTCCTTATATCCTCCTCAAAACAGCCACCATACCTACCTATTATGGCATTTCCATAGCCATTCCGACATATATTGCCATGCAACTTTCCACCGTTGCGGTTTATTATGACACGCTCCATCATTGTCATATTGCTTTGCATGATCATGTAGTTGACATCGTATTTGTGGAAAAGCCACTTTCATAATTGTTTCATACATGTCGCTCTTGATTCATCGCATATCCCGGTACACCGCCAGAGGCATTCACATAGAGTCATATTTTTGTTCTAGTATCGAGTTGTAATATTGAGTTATGAGTAAATAAAAGTGTGATGATCATCATTATTAGAGCATTGTCCCATGTGAGGAAAAAATAAAAAATAAAAGAGGCCAAAGAAGCCCCAAAAAAGGAGGCCGAAGAAGCCCAAATAAAAAAAGAGGCCAAAGAAGCCCAAATAAAAAAAGATGAGAGAAAAAGAGAGAAGGGACAATGTTACTATCCTTTTTCCACACTTGTGCTTCAAAATAGCACCTTGGTCTTCATGATAGAGAGTTCCTTATTTTGTCACTTTCATATACTAGTGGGAATTTTTCATTATAGAACTTAGCTTGTATATTCCAATGATGGGCTTCCTCAAAATGCCCGAGGTCTTCATGAGCAAGCAAGTTGGATGCACACCCACTTAGTTTCTTTTGATGAGCTTTCATACACTTATAGCTCTAGTGCATCCGTTGCATGGCAATCCCTACTCCTCGCGTTGACATCAATTGATGGGAATCTCCATAGCCCGTTGATTAGCGGCGTCAATGTGAGACTTTCTCCTTTTTTGTCTTCTCACATAACCCCCATCTTCATATGCTATTCCACCTATAGTGCTATATCCATGGCTTGCGCTCATGTATTGCGTAAGGGTTGAAAAGGCTGAAGCGTGTTAAAAAGTATGAACCAATTGCTCGGCTTGTCATCGGGGTTATGCATGATGGGAGCATTTTGTGTGACGAAAATGAAGAATGGCCAAACTATATGATTTTGTAGGGATAAGCTTTCTTTGGCTATGTTATTTTGATAAGACATAATTGCTTGGTTAGCATGCTTGAAGTATTACTATTTTTAAGTCAATATTAAACTTTTATCTTGAATCTTTTGGATCTGAACATTCATGCCACAATAAAGAGATTACATTGAAAATTATGTTAGGGAGCATTCCACATTAAAATTTATGTTTTTATCATTTACCTACTCGGGGACGAGCAGGAATTAAGCTTGGGGATGCTTGATACGTCTTCAACGTATCTATAATTTTTGATTGTTCCATGCTATTATATTATCTGTTTTGGATGTTTAATGGGCTTTAATATACCTTTTTATATTATTTTTGGGACTAACCTATTAACCACAAGCCCAGTGCAAATTGCTGTTTTTTTGCCTATTTCAGTGTTTCGCAGAAAAGGAATATCAAACGGAATCCAAACGGAACGAAACCTTCGCGAGGATCGTTTTTGGAAGAACCGCAATCTAGGAGACTTGGAGTGGACGTCAAGGAAGCGGCGAGGAAGCCACGAGGCAGAAGGGCGCGCCCCAGGGGGGTGGGCGCGCCCCCACCCTCGTGGGCCCCTCGCAGCTCCACCGACCTACTTCTTTCGCCTATATATACTCTTATACCCTGAAACCTTCGGGGGTAGCCACGAAACCTATTTTCCACCGCCGCAACCTTCTGTACCCATGAGATCCCATCTTCGGGCCTTTTCTGGCGCTCATGGAGGGATTCTACATCAACACCATAGCCTCTCCGATGATGTGTGAGTAGTTTACCACAGACCTTCGGGTCCATAGTTATTAGCTAGATGGCTTCTTCTCTCTCTTTGGATCTCAATACAAAGTTCTCCTCGATTCTCTTGGAGATCTATTCGATGTAACTCTTTTGGCGGTGTGTTGCTGAGATCTGATGAATTGTGGGTTTATGAACTTGATTATCTATGAATATTATTTGATTCTTCTCTGAATTCTTATATGCATGATTTGATATCTTTGCAAGTCTCTTCGAATTATCGGTTTAGTTTGGCCTACTAGATTGATCTTTCTTGCAATGGGAGAAGTGCTTAGCTTTGGGTTCAATCTTGCGGTGTCCTTTCCCAGTGACAGCAGGGGTAGCAAGGCACATATTTTATTGTTGCCATCGAGGATAAAAAGATGGGGTTTATATCATATTGCTTGAGTTTATCCCTCTACACTACAAAAAAAAAGACACATCCGTGACATTTTGGGTCGAACGAAAATCTTTTCTGTCATACTTATGACACTTCTATGACGATAATTGTGACAAAACCCGGTATCATCATAGATGTGGTGGGGTCCTACTTCTATGACAAAAAATCATGACAGAAAATGGGCTTTTCGTCCTGGGTGGGCCGGAGACGTAGCTGAATGACATTCTTTGGGCTGTCCATGACGGAAAAAACCGTGGTAGAAGCGAGGGCGCGGAAAATATCGGGGAGTCCCCGGTTACGGTGGGTGGTCGGGGGCCGAGCGATGCGCGTTTCTCTCATACGTACGCGCGTGTGTGCGAGGCATTGGCTCTAACTGAACCCGAGCGAGGCGTTGGGTTCTAACTGAACCCGAGCGATTGCACTGCAGGCTACGCGTTACTGAACCCGAGCTTTCGATCGATGGCTGTTAACTGAACCCGATCGATCGAGTGATTCCTTGGCTACTGCTGCTAACTGAAGTCGATCGATGCTGCCTCTGGATGAACAGTGAGCGTTGCTGGGGGGTTTGGATGAACAGTTCCCGGTGGGGGTGGATGAACAAGACCCCGTGGCGTTGCCTTTGGATGAACAGTGAGTGTTGCTGGGGGGTTTGGATGAACAGTTCCCGGTGGGGGTGGATGAACAGGACCCGGATCGTTCAAGCCGGTTGGGGCTGGATGAACAGGACCCTGTGGAGGGCAGGATGAACAGGACCACCCCGTGGAGGGCAGGATGAACAGTATACGGTGGAGGGCAGGATGAACAGTAGCCTGTGAAGGGGTGGTTGAACAGGAGCCCGTGGAGAGGGCTAGTTGAACAGTTGCCGGTGGAGTAGCGCGCGGTGGAGGCTGGATGAACAGGAGCCCGTGGATGAACAGTCGCAGGTGTTGGGGAACGTAGTAATTTCAAAAAAATTCCTACGCACACGCAAGATCATGGTGATGCATAGCAACGAGAGGGGAGAGTGTTGTCCACGTACCCTCGTAGACCGAAAGCGGAAGCGTTAACACAACGCGGTTGATGTAGTTGTACGTCTTCACGATCTGACCGATCAAGTACCGAACGCACGGCACCTCCTAGTTCAGCACACGTTCAGCTCGATGACGTCCCTCAAACTCCGATCCAGCCGAGTGTTGAGGGAGAGTTTCGTCAGCACGATGGCGTGGTGACGATGATGATGTTCTACCGACGCAGGGCTTCGCCTAAGCTCCGCAATGATATTATCGAGGTGTAATATGGTGGAGGGGGGCACCGCACACGGCTAAAATATCGTATATCAATTGTGTGTTTAGAGGTGCCCCCCTGCCCCCGTATATAAAGGAGCAAGGGGGAGGCCGGCCGGCCCTTGGGGCGCGCCAAGGAGGGGGGGAGTCCTCCTCCTAGTAGTAGTAGGACTCCCCTTTCCTAGTCCAACTAGGAAGAGAGAAGGGGGAAGGAAAGAGAGGGAGAGAGAGAGGGAGAGAGGGGCCGCGCCCCCTCCCCTAGTCCAATTCGGACTCCCCATGGGAGGGGGCGCGCCACCTCCTGGGCTGCTGCCCTCTCTCTCCCCTCAGGCCCACTAGTTCCCAATACTTCCCCGGGGGGTTCCGGTAACCCCTCCGGCACTCCGGTTTTATCCGAAACTTCTCCGGAACACTTCCGGTGTCCGAATATAGTCGTCCAATATATCAATCTTTATGTGTCAACCATTTCGAGACTCGTCGTCATGTCCGTGATCATGTCCGGAACTCCTAAAAACCTTCGGTACATCAAAACATATAAACTCATAATAAAACTGTCATCATAACTTTAAGCGTGCGGACCCTACGGGTTCGAGAACTATGTAGACGTGACCGAGACACCTCTCCGGTCAATAACCAATAGCGGAACCTGGATGCTCATATTGGTTCCCACATATTCTATGAAGATCTTTATCGATCAGACCGCATAACAACATACGTTGTTCCCTTTGTCATCGGTATGTTACTTGCCCGCGATCGATCGTCGGTATCTCGATACCTAGTTCAATCTCGTTACCGGCAAGTCTCTTTACTCGTTCCGTAATACATCATCCCGCAACTAACTCATTAGCCACAATGCTTGCAAGTCTTAAAGTGATGTGTATAACTGAGTGGGCCCAGAGATACCTCTCCGACAATCGGAGTGACAAATCCTAATCTCTAAATACGCCAACCCAACAAGTACCTTTGGAGACACCTGTAGAGCACCTTTGTAATCACCCAGTTACGTTGTGACGTTTGGTAGCACACAAAGTGTTCCTCCGGTAAACGGGAGTTGCATAATCTCATAGTCATAGGAACATGTATAAGTCATGAAGAAAGCAATAGCAACATACTAAACGTTCGAGTGCTAAGCTAACGGAATGGGTCATGTCAATCACGTCATTCTCCTAATGAGGTGATCCCGTTAATCAAATGACAACTCATGTCTATGGCTAGGAAACATAACCATCTTTGATTAACGAGCTAGTCAAGTAGAGGCATACTAGTGACACTCTGTTTGTCTATGTATTCACACATGTATTATGTTTCCGGTTAATACAATTCTAGCATGAATAATAAACATTCATCATGATATAAGGAAATAAATAATACTTTATTATTGCCTCTAGGGCATATTTCCTTCAGTCTCCCACTTGCACTAGAGTCAATAATCTAGATTACACAGTAATGATTTTTACACCCATGGAGTCTTGGTGCTGATCATGTTTTTCTCGTGGAAGAGGCTTAGTCAACGGGTCTGCAACATTCAGATCCGTATGTATCTTGCAAATTTCTATGTCTCCCACCTGGACTAAATCCCGGATGGAATTGAAGCGTCTTTTGATGTGCTTCGTTCTCTTGTGAAATCTGGATTCCTTTGCTAAGGCAATTGCACCAGTATTGTCACAAAAGACTTTCATTGGTCCCGATGCACTAGGTATGACACCTAGATCGGATATGAACTCCTTCATCCAGACTCCTTCATTTGCTGCTTCCGAAGCAGCTATGTACTCTGCTTCACACGTAGATCCCGCCACGACACTTTGCTTAGAACTGCACCAACTGACAGCTCCACCGTTCAATGTAAATACGTATCCGGTTTGCGATTTAGAATCCTCCAGATCAGTGTCAAAGCTTGCATCAACGTAACCATTTACGATGAGCTCTTTGTCACCTCCATAAACGAGAAACATATCCTTAGTCCTTTTCAGGTATTTCAGGATGTTCTTGACCGCTGTCCAGTGATCCACTCCTGGATTACTTTGGTACCTCCCTGCTAAACTTATAGCAAGGCACACATCAGGTCTGGTACACAGCATTGCATACATGATAGAGCCTATGGCTGAAGCATAGGGAACATTTTTCATCTTCTCTCTATCTTCTGCAGTGGTCGGGCATTGAGTCTTACTCAATCTCACACCTTGTAGTACAGGCAAGAACCCTTTCTTTGCTTGAACCATTTTGAACTTCTTCAAAACTTTGTCAAGGTATGTGCTTTGTGAAAGTCCAATTAAGCGTCTTGATCTATCTCTATAGATCTTAATGCCTAATATATATGCAGCTTCACCGAGGTCTTTCATTGAAAAACTCTTATTCAAGTATCCCTTTATGCTATCCAGAAATTCTATATCATTTCCAATCAGCAATATGTCATCCACATATAATATCAGAAATGCTACTGAGCTCCCACTCACTTTCTTGTAAATACAGGCTTCTCCAAAAGTCTGTATAAAACCAAATGCTTTGATCACACTATCAAAGCGTTTATTCCAACTCCGAGAGGCTTGCACCAGTCCATAAATGGATCGCTGGAGCTTGCACACTTTGTTAGCTCCCTTTGGATCGACAAAACCTTCCGGTTGCATCATATATAACTCTTCTTCCAGAAATCCATTCAGGAATGCAGTTTTTACATCCATTTGCCAAATTTCACAATCATAAAATGCAGCAATTGCTAACATGATTCGGGCAGACTTAAGCATCGCTATGGGTGAGAAGGTCTCATCATAGTCAATCCCTTGAACTTGTCGAAAACCTTTCGCAACAAGTCGAGCTTTATAGACAGTAACATTACCGTCAGCGTCAGTCTTCTTCTTGAAGATCCATTTATTTTCAATGGCTTGCCGATCATCGGGCAAGTCAACCAAAGTCCATACTTTGTTCTCATACATGGATCCCATCTCGGATTTCATGGCCTCAATCCATTTTGCGGAATCTGGGCTCACCATCGCTTCTTCATAGTTCGTAGGTTCATCATGGTGTAGTAACATAACCTCCAGAACAGGATTACCGTACCACTCTGGTGCGGATCTTGATCTGGTTGACCTACGAGGTTCAGTAATAACTTGATCTGAAGTTTCATGATCATTATCATTGACTTCCCCACTAATTGGCGTAGGTGCCGCAGAAACTGGTTTCTATGATGATCTACTTTCCAATATGGGAGCAGGTACAGTTACCTCATCAAGTTCTACTTTCCTCCCACTCACTTCTTTCAAGAGAAACTCCTTCTCTAGAAAGGATCCATTCTTAGCAACGAATGTCTTGCCTTAGGATCTGTGATAGAAGGTGTACCCAGCAGTCTCCTTTGGGTATCCTATGAAGACACATTTCTCCGATTCAGGTTCGAGCTTATCAGGTTGAAGTTTCTTCACATAAGCATCGCAACCCCAAACTTTAAGATACGACAACTTTGGTTTCTTGCCAAACCATAGTTCATAAGTCGTCGTCTCAACGGATTTCGATGGTGTCCTATTTAGAGTGAATGCAGCCGTCTCTAAAGCATAACCCCAAAACGATAGCGGTAAATCAGTAAGAGACATCATAGATCGCACCATATCTAGTAAAGTACGATTACGACGTTCGGACACACCATTATGCTGTGGTGTTCCAGGTGGCGTGAGTTGCAAAACTATTCCGCATTGTTTCAAATGTAGGCCAAACTCGTAACTCAAATATTCTCCTCCACGATCTGATCGTAGAAACTTTATTTTCTTGTTACGATGATTTTCAACTTCGCTCTGAAATTCTTTGAACCTTTCAAATGTTTCAGACTTATGTTTCATTAAGTAGATATACCCATATCTGCTCAAATCATCTGTGAAGGTGAGAAAATAACGATATCCGCCACGAGCCTCAATATTCATCGGACCACATACATCTGTATGTATGATTTCCAACAAATCAGTTGCTCTCTCCATAGTTCCGGAGAACGGTGTTTTAGTCATCTTGCCCATGAGACACGGTTCGCAAGTACCAAGTGATTCATAATCAAGTGATTCCAGAAGTCCATCAGTATGGAGTTTCTTCATGCGCTTTACACCGATATGACCTAAACGGCAGTGCCACAAATAAGTTGCACTATCATTATCAACTCTGCATCTTTTGGCTTCGACGTTATGAATATGTGTGTCACTACTACCGAGATTCATTAAAAATAGACCACTCTTCAAGGGTGCATGACCATAAAAGATATTATTCATATAAATAGAACAACCATTATTCTCTGATTTAAATGAATAACCGTCTCGCATCAAACAAGATCCAGATATAATGTTCATGCTCAATGCTGGCACCAAATAACAATTATTTAGGTCTAATACTAATCCCGAAGGTAGATGTAGAGGTAGCGTGCCGACGGCGATCACATCGACTTTGGAACCATTTCCCACGGGCATCGTCACCTCGTCCTTAGCCAGTGTTCGCTTAATCCGTAGTCCCTGTTTCGAGTTGCAAATATTAGCAACAGAACCAGTATCAAATACCCAGGTGCTACTGCGAGCTCTGGTAAGGTACACATCAATAACACGTATATCACATATACCTTTGTTAACCTTGCCATCCTTCTTATCCGCTAAATACTTGGGGCAGTTCTGCTTCCAGTGACCAGTCTGCTTGAAGTAGAAGCACTCAGTTTCAGGCTTAGGTCCAGACATGGGTTTCTTCTCCTGAACAGCAACTTGCTTGCTCTTCTTCTTGAAGTTCCCCTTCTTCTTCCCTTTGCCCTTTTTCTTGAAACTAGTGGTTTTACTGACCATCAACACTTGATGCTCCTTTTCGATTTCTGCCTCCGCTGCCTTTAGCATTGTGAAGAGCTCGGGAATTGTCTTATTCATCCCTTGCATGTCATAGTTCATCACAAAGCTCTTGTAGCTTGGTGGCAGTGTTTGAAGAATTCTGTCAATGACGCTATCATCCGGAAGATTAACTCCCAGTTGAATCAAGTGATTATTATACCCAGACATTTTGAGTATATGCTCACTGACTGTCACGACCGGATTTTCGGGATATAAATTCCCAAAAAAAAACGGCCTGTGTGCTCACCAGCCCCAGGATTACTGTTAGCTGATGAGGCACCAACTTGATACAAGAAAATCCAAGCAAGTACAAAAATATGTAGTACAAGACCATTGTGGCCTAGGAGTACAACATTTGGTTTCTAATGGCAGAGGGCGGAAGCGGTTGGATACATCTGCGTCTATGGGACTCCATTTCCCACAAGAACAGCTGACCAGGATAACTCCTATCTTCGCGAGGCTGCAAAAGTCAACACGTAGGTTCCGAGGTTGACACCGCGATGCTTATCTCCAAGCAAGGAATCTGGCCAAGACAATAGCCAGGGACAAGCCAGTGAGTACGTTTGAATGTACTCGCAAACATTAAGAACACGAGTATAATATATCAAACATGATCCAGATTTTTAATGCGATCACACGTCTGTCACGAAATATACGAAAAGCCAAGATTCACACATGTGGGAGAAAATAAACGAATATAAAGTACTGGGTGCCAAGCGAGGGTCTGAATGACTCCTCGAGAGGAAACTGCAAGAATAGTAATACCGGTGCCAAACGAGGGTCTGAATGACTCCTCGAGAGCAAACTGCAAGAATAATAATGCCGCCAAGGGCGAGGCCAGCGGCGCAGCAGGGCGCCAGAGATGCCGTGGAGCAGGGAGCGGGCTAGTGCGCGGTTCAGCGATGCAGTAGGGGCCAGGGACAGGTCGCGTCGAGTGCGGCAGTGCGCCGTGTCGGCTCAGTGGGCGCGCGTGCAAAACGTGCGCTCTGGGCACGCCCAGAGCACGCACGGCAGGTGTTCGACGCAATGCCAGTGTGCTCTAGAGAGCTTGGGCGAGGCTGGCAAAGAACAGAACAAGGTTAGGGGTGGCTAGGAGCTCAGTGGACGAGGTTGTTGGGTCAGTGGAACAAAATCACAGTGCAAACAAAGAACTCATGCCAAAACAGACTGTGCACACCAGGTGTTCGACAGAATGCCAGATGCACTTGGGCAACTCTTGGAGTGGCCAAAATCTCCAGATCAGTGTCTCTTTAGATGCAGGAGATGGTGGTAGGATTAGTTTGGCAAAAACAGAAAGTTGATAGTGCAAGAATTTGAGAAAGCCAGTTTTGGGCAGAAACTAAAGGCTGACATTGCATGCACCAAAAATATGCCAATGGGTTCAATCCCTGGACTTAAGGGTTTTGAAGGGAGGGCTACAAGTAGGAAACAGCTCAAGGTTACTAGAGCAAGGAAAAATAAGGTTGCAGTACAAATCACCAAGTTGGACCAGAAGGCAAAAGAGGTTGATCCACTCAAATTTTTCAAATAACAACACTGGGTTTTTGCTTGAAGATGAATTGTATGCATCCATTGACATCTCCAAACACTTGGAAGAATTTTTAAAGGAATATTTAAATGGGTTGTAGTGCAAAAGTGCCTACTGGACCAGATTGGAAAAGTTGGTGTAGAGCTCAAAATCTCTAATGGCCAAGAGGTATTTTTGCATGAAAGTGATGTGGAAACATCACATGACATCCCCAAATTTTGGTGAAATTTCTGAATGCATTTGTCAAAAGGTTGTAGTGCAAAACAGGCTCCAAATGCAAAAGAAATCATTTTAAAGGAGTAAAGCTTTGAGGAAATAATTCTTGCAAAAATTTGAATCCACTGATAAATAATTGTTTTATTATAGAGAGCAAACAAGTCCAACAATACCTTTGAAGGTTTTTCCCACTAGAGGCAAAAATCCAAAATCACAAAAGGTAAAACTTGACAAAAGGAAAAGTTTTATTTCCTGGCAACATTTTAATAAATAAAACAAGGCCAAAATTTTGGGTGTTACAACACTACCCCCCTTAAGAAAAATCTCGTCCTCGAGATTTGTTGAAAGCTGTTTTGAACAAGAACCGTTTTGAAATAAATTTGTTTTTATCAAAGAAATCCTTCAATTGCACAAAAACAAAACGGCTACAGTGAGAGGGCAATAATAGATGTAAAACCACAGTGTGGTACACTGGCGTAGGGTGGAAAAATCCACGGTTAGGGAAAACGAGATATTTCTACACGGATACAGTAATTTAGAATAAACTCTAAATTACTAAAATACGTTGGTCGCACCCGAGAGCACAGTGCTCTCTTTGGCTGACTGGTGGACCCAGGGCCCACTGTCGGCCTCTTCTCCTACCTCTGGCTCTCTCTTCGCTCTCGCGCGTTCTCCTGCGCTTCCTCCACCGGCGATGCCTAGCTCGTAGGGCATCGAGGCCGTACCGTGGTAGTGCGCGGCGTGCTAGCTGCCGGTGCAGCGTGCACTCACCTCGCGGGCCAGGGCGCTGTCGGCACTGCTCGCGGACTCGCCTCCGAACACCGGCGGTCGAGCGACGAGTGGCGCTGGTGGACCTCGCCCACCGTACACCGATCTCGGGCTATAAAACGATCGTGGTGCTCCTCTGTTCTTCCTCACACCCGGCCTTGTTCCTACTCCTCCTTCCTTCTCCTCCATTGCTGCTAGCAGGAGCTCGAGCCGAGGCTCTAATGGCGGAGGCAATGCCGGACTGGTATGTGGTCCTGGTGTGTGGAGGCTTGGCGGTGCTGCTGGGGTTCTCCGTGCTCCTGTGCGCGATGATCCTGGATGATCGTCGTGATGCTGCCGCACGAGTGTTAGCTCTTCACGGTGGCAGCGATCACGTGGATTAGGCGCGGCCTCGGGGCGCACTGCCGTCGGTGTGCTGGGGCAGCTCGCGCTCGAATGAACACTCACAAATCTCCCTTGCTGAGATTGTGGCGTCCTCGAGGGTGATTAGATAGGCGCAAAAAAATGTGCTCGAGGATTTGTAACAGTGCTCGAGGTCGAGTGGTGGCTGCTGAGAGTTTGCTGTTACGATGACGTGCGAATAAAAAACTATGTCGTGAAAATATATATACGCAGCAATAACTCGGGGAAAGAAATCTCCTCATAAACATGTTGCGAGAGGAAAGGAAAATAATTAAAACAAAACTAACAGCGGTAAAACTGCTCACATATAGGAACCAAAGAAAATCGGACCTGTCGCACAAAATTTTTACGAACATGCTGCAACACATGAATACAGGTACTGGGACAATAAATACATCGGAGGCGTTTACAAGGAAAACGGCAAGAAGACAGGGTCCTGAGAAAACGCCTCTGGCACTGGGGCACACTCCTCTTCTATCGGGGGAAGTGGGTTCACTAGCCGATGAATGCGCCCTTCTTGGTCAGGCCTCAGTGGTCTGCCAATAGCGATCCGAGGATTTAAATCAGCGAGGCTCTGGAGATAACCCATTACCCGCTGAGTTAAACGCTCCTGAGCGATAACGTACTGGGCAAGGTTGGCCAGTACTGGATCTCTCTCAATGCGCCCACCGGGAAAAGATGCAACTTCTCCGGGTGCTGCACGACTCGGAAAATAATAGTATCCTCGCTCGCTGGCATAGGGTACTATGAATCGAAGACGAGTGAGCGCCTCGTACGCAGCAGCTTCTATAGCCATATGCGGAGTCGGCATGGATTTCCCCACGAAGGAGACTTCCGTTGGGTCTTGGTTTGGGTACGCGGGAGGGATGTGCACCACTGCCCAATACTTTGAGGTGGATGGAGTGATCCTTGATTTGAGCAACTCGTACTGGGGTGGACGGGTGGCACTCATAGTACTGCAGGTAAAGTCCCACAATAATTTGACAAAACTGCCCGGGGTTGCGTCTGGGGTTCTCAAATAAATACTGGGGGTCGACATGGCAAGGAATGGCTGTGAGTGCTGCGCACAAGGTGAGGGGTGCTCGGCAAGGTCACGGAGTGGCCTTTATATAGCACCGGGGCTGGGCTATCTACCGGGGTGAAGGGTAACTGGCTGTCGATCCTGTACTCGGGTCAAAGCCACAGATATACACATCACATAAAAGTGACGTATTACTGTGGGTGCCGTCGAGGTTGGTCTGGGTAGCTGCGCCCGAAATATAAAAATGCAACTGTACGGTAACGTACACAAGCATAGCTACTACTCCAACAATAAGGGCGCTCAAGCAGACAGTATGTAATAAAAGCGATACAAGACCACATCATTACAAAGCGTAGGAAAACTAAGGCTCGATACAACTCGGGCGACTTAGTCTACTACGTTAATGTCTAAGTGGGCTGGCCTTGCAGACGCCGATGCTTCTCCACGGTTCTCACCGTCGGGATTTGCTGGCTGAGGCTGAGGTGCTGCAGGGTCGGGGAAATGGTGATGACCATCGCGGGGGTTGTTGGCCACAATCCTGTTGGAATGGGTTCCCAAAAGGCGACGAAGCGCTTCTGGGGTCACCAAAGCACTCTGGTTGAGAGCTGGCGCAGACCTCAAGGGATCAATCGGGTGTCCGAACAGCACGACTGGGTTGTCGGCGTCGGGATCCGCTTCTCTCCTCGCCGGGGCTCGGCGAACCAGTTCTCCACGAGCTGCGATCAGATCAAGGGTGACCTGATCGAACAGTTGCTCTAGTGCGCTTACATAGCGCACTAGATGCAATAGTGCTGGATCCGTCTCGTGGTCTCCATTGGCAACCTGGGGCGGCCTACCATACCCGTCACGACTGGGGTAGTAGTAGAACGAGCGACAGTTAACTCTGGGCGACAAGTGCCGGAGTTGAACTATAGCTTCGCGGGCTGCCAGTTGGATGGCCTGTGGCTCAAAGGAAGTTGTCCTTCCAGTGAACCTGTAGGGGCGTTCTGGCGACAGACCCCTACCGTAGATGTGCACAGTGGCCCAGTACTGACGGCTCTCACCGTACATGGGTCCCTGGTACACAACATACTCAGGAGGCTCTTCTAACGCATAGGCACGGCGGGTGAGGTTTGCGAGCACGGTCACAAATCCTCCAAGGTTGGTCGCTGTGGTCTCATTGTGAACAATGGGACCAGGCATCGTGGCTGGGTTTGGGGGAAAGAGGCTGTGCTGTGATTGAGACTAGCGTACCCTTTTTATAGGGAAAGGGGACGGAGTCTTCCTCCGCACGCTTGCGATAGAGACTGGTTGGGTGTCGGTCACTGGCGTGTGATCAATGGGTTAGGCTGATAGGTTGGGCACCGTCCACCGAAAGGCGTCGGGTCACTTTGGAGCTATCTTACGCGGGAAGCTTGACCGGGTTAGGCTAAGGTCTGGTGGTTTGGGTTAACCTAGGTTTATTGACCTGGCTAAGATAGGATTAGCCAATGGTCAGCCTGGCTCTGATACCAAGTCTGTCACGACCGGATTTTCGGGATATAAATTCCCAAAAAAACGGCCTGTGTGCTCACCAGCCCCAGGATTACTGTTAGCTGATGAGGCACCAACTTGATACAAGAAAATCCAAGCAAGTACAAAAATATGTAGTACAAGACCATTGTGGCCTAGGAGTACAACATTTGGTTTCTAATGGCAGAGGGCGGAAGCGGTTGGATACATCTGCGTCTATGGGACTCCATTTTCCACAAGAACAGCTGACCAGGATAACTCCTATCTTCGCGAGGCTGCAAAAGTCAACACGTAGGTTCCAAGGTTGACACCGCGATGCTTATCTCCAAGCGAGGAATCTGGCCAAGACAATAGCCAGGGACAAGCCAGTGAGTACGTTTGAATGTACTCGCAAACATTAAGAACACGAGTATAATATATCAAACATGATCCAGATTTTTAATGCGATCACACGTCTGTCACGAAATATACGAAAAGCCAAGATTCACACATGTGGGAGAAAATAAACGAATATAAAGTACTGGGTGCCAAGCGAGGGTCTGAATGACTCCTCGAGAGGAAACTGCAAGAATAGTAATACTGGTGCCAAAAGAGGGTCTGAATGACTCCTCGAGAGGAAACTGCAAGAATAATAATGCCGCAGTCGGGCGTCTGAGCGACACCACAGAAAGGGCTTATAAAAGAATAATCACGGTGAATATCCAGGAGGTAGAACCATCCCAGGGATACTCAATAATATACGTAATATAAAAGGGTTAGTCCAAAATAATAAAAATCATAATCCATAAGTGCCATAATCTTAAACAATATTTAGTTTAGTTGTTTCTCCATCCGAAAACCGATAATATAGTCTAGTCAAACCGCACCTCCATCCGAATACCGTTACTGAGCTCTAGCTAATTCGTTCTCCATCCGAAAACCGTCACTGAGTTCTAATTAAACCGTTCTCCATCCGAAACCCGTCACTGAGTTCTAGTTAAACCGTTCTCCATCCGAATACCGTTACTAGATTCAACTCAGACTGTGGTCTTTACTCAAGAACATGACTATCCAACAGGATATATCCTCTGCAGAGGGAGTACCATTTTCGCACGAGTGACGGGTTTACTTAGTCCATCGGGACTAATTCCGTCTACGGTCTTTTAATTGAAAACACGCCTGACCTGCACACACCAGCTTAACTCACCGGTGTCTGGAATCACCCACGACACCTGCCAAGCAAAACTCTAAGTAGGGAGGCTACAACCTCGACATAGCATGGGATCAAATTTCTATTCGCGCGCTCTCCCCCCTCTCGGTCCCAACCGGAAACACCCATGCCCCCTGTCCAAGTGGCATGCCTACCGGAGGCCTCCGGTATCTTCCACTATGGCCCCTCTGTACGGTGTGTGCTTTGGAAAGGGGTTGACAACCTACTGGACCATACCCTATCCCCTGCAGGGACAAGTGGTGGTACCAACAAATAAGGAAGCTATTGATCAAGACTCGATCTACTACCGACTCAGGTGGTCCAAGAATCCTCCAACAATATTACCACTAGTGAAATAAATCACCACTCCTCGAGCCTCACCATGCCATACCGGGCATACTCATCTCGACGAGGGACTAGGGACAAGCTCGTGTCTACCCAAGACCACGACTTTCCCGGCTTCCTACCGGTATGCATGAGAATTTCGTGAGGATGATCCAAATCATCAGTGTATCCATTGCTGATCACAAAGCAACTCCAAAGGGTACTCATGTACGAGACTTTATCGATACATAAGGCAAACGCATACTCCAAGTCAAAAGGTGTTGTGATCGAATCAGAACACCACAACAAAATATTATGCCAGAGTTCAGAAATGCTTGCCTTCAAGAATATGCAAAGGATGCACTTATTTGAAAGATCTCCCTTTCCTCCAAAATCCTATTTTGCAAAATATACAAATAACAAAAATTTCAAACACAGTACCAAAAATTGTCTCAAATATTTTTGAAATAAATCTTAGAATAAACTAGATGAAATTTGAGAGAGGTCGGAAAAAGAATCAACTCGTTTGGAGTTTTATTTTAAAAGTTATAGCTGGTCAAAGTCTGGTCAAACTCTGTTTTTAAATAAAACCAGAAAAGAAAACGATTCAGAAAGAATACGCTTTCGCAGTTGAGGAGACACACTCGGGAGTTTGCGCCTTCACTTAAACGGAGAGAGAACGGCCGCGCGGGTCACGGACAGTGGGTCCAGAGGGCCCACTGGTCAGGTTTGACCGTTCTTCCCTCCTTCTCTCTTCTGCCCGACGGGAGCGAGGCTCCGGCGATCGCCGTCGACGAATGGCGGCACCTCACGGGCATCCAAGGGCGGGGATGGAACAGCTAGACCGAGGCGGTCCCCTAGGTGGTTGTTGGGTCATCGAAGGTGGAAGGAGTCGCCGGCGGCGAGCTCCGCGGCGGAGAGAGGCTACGGTGGCGAAGTGCTTTTTGTGCTCCGGTGGTCCCCGATCGAAGTTGGGTAGCTGGGCAGCCCCGCAAGGACCAGAGGGAGCTACGGGTGATGCTGGTTGGGCGAAAGGGTGGCTGGTTGCGACTAATCGTACCGGAGCTTAGCGGCGGCCGAACTGGCCGGAGTTGGAGAGGACGGTCCTCTCCGGTCAATCTACTGCTAGGGGAGCTCTACGGGGAGGGTCTGATGTCGCCTGAGTGCTCGGAGAGGCTCGGGGTTCCCTTTAAATAGGCGCTTGAGGCTGGTTCCCACGGTGGCCGAGGATAAGATCGCCGGCGACCACTTTCCTGTAGTGGCAGGGCATCATGGCGGCGACGAAAGCGTTCCGACGAGCATGAGGATAAGCACGAGCTATTCCCAGGGGCAGCTGGCGCGCCAGAGATGCCGTGGAGCAGGGAGCGGGCTAGTGCGCGGTTCAGCGATGCAGTAGAGGCCAGGGACAGGTCGCGTCGAGTGCGGCAGTGCAGCGTGTCGGCTCAGTGCGCGCGCGTGCAAAACGTGCGCTCTGGGCGCGCCCAGAGCACGCATGGCAGGTGTTCGACGCAATGCCAGTGTGCTCTAGAGAGCTTGGGCGAGGAGCTCAGTGGACAAGGTTGTTGGGTCAGTGGAACAAAATCACAGTGCAAACAAAGAACTCATGCCAAAACAGACTGTGCACACCAGGTGTTCGACAGAATGCCAGATGCACTTAGGCAACTCTTGGAGTGGCCAAAATCTCCAGATCAGTGTCTCTTTAGATGCAGGAGATGGTGGTAGGATTAGTTTGGCAAAACAGAAAGTTGATAGTGCAAGAATTTGAGAAAGCCAGTTTTGGGCGGAAACTAAAGGCTGACATTGCATGCACCAAAAATATGCCAATGGGTTCAATCCCCTGGACTTAAGGGTTTTGAAGGGAGGGCTACAAGTAGGAAACAGCTCAAGGTTACTAGAGCAAGGAAAAATAAGGTTGCAGTACAAATCACCAAGTTGGACCAGAAGGCAAAAGAGGTTGATCCACTCAAATTTTTCAAATAACAACACTGGGTTTTTGCTTGAAGATGAATTGTATGCATCCATTGACATCTCCAAACACTTGGAAGAATTTTTAAAGGAATATTTAAATGGGTTGTAGTGCAAAAGTGCCTACTGGACCAGATTGGAAAAGTTGGTGTAGAGCTCAAAATCTCCAATGGCCAAGAGGTATTTTTGCATGAAAGTGATGTGGAAACATCACATGACATCCCCAAATTTTGGTGAAATTTCTGAATGCATTTGTCAAAAGGTTGTAGTGCAAAACAGGCTCCAAATGCAAAAGAAATCATTTTAAAGGAGTAAAGCTTTGAGGAAATAAATCTTGAAAAAATTTGAATCCACTGATAAATAATTGTTTTATTATAGAGAGCAAACAAGTCCAACAATACCTTTGAAGATTTTTCCCACTAGAGGCAAAAATCCAAAATCACAAAAGGTAAAACTTGACAAAAGGAAAAGTTTTATTTCCTGGCAACATTTTAATAAATAAAACAAGGCCAAAATTTTGGGTGTTACACTGACAGAACTATTCTCTTCCATCTTGCAGCTGTAGAACTTATTGGAGACTTCATATCTCTCAATCCAGGCATTTGCTTGAAATATTAACTTCAACTCCTGGAACATCTCATATGCTCCATGACGTTCAAAACATCGTTCAAGACCCGGTTCTAAGCCGTAAAGCATGGCACACTGAACTATCGAGTAGTCATCAGCTTTGCTCTGCCAGACGTTCATAACTTTTGGTGTTGCTCTTGTAGGAGGCCTGGCACCCAACGGTGCTTCCAGGACGTAATTCTTCTGTGCAGCAATGAGGATAATCCTCAAGTTACGGACCCAGTCCGTGTAATTGCTACCATCATCTTTCAACTTTGCTTTCTCAAGGAACGCGTTGAAATTCAACGGAACAACAGCACGGGCCATCTATCTACAATTGACATAGACAAGCAAGATACTATCAGGTACTAAGTTCATGATAAATTTAAGTTCTATTAATCATATTACTTAAGAACTCCCACTTAGATAGACATCTCTCTAATCATCTAAGTGATTACATGATCCAAATCAACTAAACCATAACCGATCATCACGTGAAATGGAGTAGTTTTCAATGCTGAACATCACTATGTTGATCATATCTACTATATGATTCACGCTCGACCTTTCGGTCTCCATGTTCCGAGGCCATATCTGCATATGCTAGGCTCGTCAAGTTTAACCTGAGTATTCTGCGTGTGCAAAACTGGCTTGCACCCGTTGTAGATGGATGTAGAGCTTATCACACCCGATCATCACGTGGTGTCGGGGCGCGACGAACTTTGGCAACGGTGCATACTCAGGGAGAACACTTTTATCTTGAAATTTTAGTGAGAGATCATCTTATAATGCTACCGTCAATCAAAGCAAGATAAGATGCATAAAAGATAAACATCACATGCAATCAATATAGTGATATGATATGGCCATCATCATCTTGTGCTTGTGATCTCCATCTCCGAAGCACTGTCATGATCACCATCGTCACCGGCTCGACACCTTGATCTCCATCGTAGCATCGTTGTCGTCTTGCCAACTATTGCTTTTACGACTATCGCTACCGCTTAGTGATAAAGTAAAACAATTACATGGCGATTGCATTGCATACAATAAAGCGACAACCATATCGCTCCTGCCAGTTGCCGATAACTCGGTTACAAAACATGATCATCTCATACAATAAAATATAGCATCATGTCTTGACCATATAACATCACAACATGCCCTGCAAAAACAAGTTAGACGTCCTCTACTTTGTTGTTGCAAGTTTTACGTGGATGCTACGGGCTTAGCAAGAACCGTTCTTACCTACGCATCAAAACCACAACGATAGTTTGTCAAGTTGGTGCTGTTTTAACCTTCGCAAGGACCGGGCGTAGCCACACTTGGTTCAACTAAAGTGAGAGAGACAGACACCCGCCAGTCACCTTTAAGCAACGAGTGCTCGCAACGGTGAAACCAGTCTCGCGTAAGCGTATGCGTAATGTCGGTCCGGGCCGCTTCATCTCACAATACCGCTGAACCAAAGTATGACATGCTGGTAAGCAGTATGACTTATATCGCCCACAACTCACTTGTGTTCTACTCGTGCATAGCATCAACGCATAAAACCAGGCTCTGATACCACTGTTGGGGAACGTAGTAATTTCAAAAAATTCCTACGCACACGCAAGATCATGGTGATGCATAGCAACGAGAGGGGAGAGTGTTGTCCATGTACCCTCGTAGACCGAAAGCGGAAGCGTTAACACAACGCGGTTGATGTAGTCGTACGTCTTCACGATCTGACCGATCAAGTACCGAACGCACGGCACCTCCTAGTTCAGCACATGTTCAGCTCGATGACGTCCCTCGAACTCCGATCCGGCCGAGTGTTGAGGGAGAGTTTCGTCAGCACGATGGCGTGGTGACGATGATGATGTTCTACCGGCGCAGGGCTTCGCCTAAGCTCCGCAATGATATTATCGAGGTGTAATATGGTGGAGGGGGCACCGCACACGGCTAAAATATCGTATATCAATTGTGTGTTCAGAGGTGCCCCCCTGCCCCCGTATATAAAGGAGCAAGGGGGAGGCCGGCCGGCCCTTGGGGCGCGCCAAGGAGGGGGGAGTCCTCCTCCTAGTAGGAGTAGGACTCCCCTTTCCTAGTCCAACTAGGAAGAGAGAAGGGGGAAGGAAAGAGAGGGAGAGAGAGAGGGAAAGAGGGGCCGCGCCCCCCTCCCCTAGTCCAATTCGGACTCCCCATGGGAGGGGGCGCGCCACCTCCTGGGCTGCTGCCCTCTCTCTCCCCTCAGGCCCACTAGTTCCCAATACTTCCCCGGGGGGTTCTGGTAACCCCTCCGGCACTCCGGTTTTATCCGAAACTTCTCCGGAACACTTCCGGTGTCCGAATATAGTCGTCCAATATATCAATCTTTATGTCTCGACCATTTCGAGACTCCTCGTCATGTCCGTGATCATATCCGGAACTCCGAACAACCTTCGGTACATCAAAACATATAAACTCATAATAAAACTATCATCGTAACTTTAAGCGTGCGGACCCTACGGGTTCGAGAACTATGTAGACGTGACCGAGACACCTCTCCGGTCAATAACCAATAGCGGAACCTGGATGCTCATATTGGTTCCCACATATTCTACGAAGATCTTTATCGGTCAGACCGCATAACAACATACGTTGTTCCCTTTGTCATCGGTATCTTACTTGCCCGAGATTCGATCGTCGGTATCTCGATACCTAGTTCAATCTCGTTACCGGCAAGTCTCTTTACTCATTCCGTAATACATCATCCCGCAACTAACTCATTAGCCACAATGCTTGCAAGGCTTAAAGTGATGTGTATTACTGAGTGGGCCCAGAGATACCTCTCCGACAATCGGAGTGACAAATCCTAATCTCGAAATACGCCAACCCAACAAGTACCTTTGGAGACACCTGTAGAGCACCTTTGTAATCACCCAGTTACGTTGTGACGTTTGGTAGCACACAAAGTGTTCCTCCGGTAAACGGGAGTTGCATAATCTCATAGTCATAGGAACATGTATAAGTCATGAAGAAAGCAATAGCAACATACTAAACGATCGAGTGCTAAGCTAACGGAATGGGTCAAGTCAATCACGTCATTCTCCTAATGAGGTGATCCCGTTAATCAAATGACAACTCATGTCTATGGCTAGGAAACATAACCATCTTTGATTAACGAGCTAGTCAAGTAGAGGCATACTAGTGACACTCTGTTTGTCTATGTATTCACACATGTATTATGTTTCCGGTTAATACAATTCTAGCATGAATATTAAACATTCATCATGATATAAGGAAATAAATAATACTTTATTATTGCCTCTAGGGCATATTTCCTTCAGCAGGTGGAGGCTGGAGGAGGTCGACGGTGGATGAACGGTAGCCCGTGGAGGCTGGAGTGGGTCGACGGTGGAGATGAACAGTATCCTTGGAGTCCCATTTTGCGGTACGCCACACCCCTCCCGATGAACAGGACCCCCGTTTCGACCGTAGCGCTCCAACACAAGTCCGTTTCCTCCGTTTTGCGGTACGCCACACCCCTCCCGATCAACAGGACCCCCGTTTTGACCGTAGGAGGTCTGTTTCCTCCGTTTTGCGGTACACCAGACCCCTCCCGATGAACAGGATCCCGTTTCGAACATGGACGGTCGAACACAAGGCCGTTTCCTTCGTTCTGCGGTACGCCAGGCCTTGTTTCCATCGGCTGTTCCGTCCAAGCCCTCCCGATGAACACGACGACGCATTCCATTCCGACCCAGCCGGTTGGCTCCCCATGAACACGACGACGACGATGTTTCTCCGTTCCGACCCAGCCATGTACACGAGCCCTGGCCGTACGTATGCGCGAGTAGGCGTTCGAGACCCTGCCCATATGTACGTACGTGGCCGTATTTTCTTTCTTGCACACTAGCCGTTGTACGTACGTGTACATGCTACGTGCGCGCCTCTACTATGACACGTGCGCGCCTCTACATCGACCAGTATGTACGTACATGTTCGCGACCAGAATGACAATGCTACGTATGCTTCGACCAGGTGGGTCCCGACTGTCAGGCACTTCCTTGCGTGCGAAGATGTAGCTGGTGGGTCCCAACAGTCAGGGGGGCGAATTGTTTTTTTTTGCCCGGACACACTTCCTTGCGTGCGAAGATGTAGCTGGTAGGTCCCAGCAGTCAGGGGGAAACGTTTTTTCGTGAAATACAGTTGCCCGTCTGGTGGGTCTCTGCTGTCAGGTGGAGGAATAATTATTTTGCGCGTAATAAGGAGGCACTTCCTTGCGGCCGCCGTGAACCCAGCTGTCAGCCTCTCCACGTATAGTACTCTTCCGATGGAAGTCGTTCCTTGACCACATTGACCATGCCGCGCCGAGAGCACCAGGGCGGTGGACGACGGCGAGGCCTAGTAAGGGGATGACGCGGAGCCGGGGAAGACACGGCAGTGGAAGCCCGCGCGGAGAGGAGTACGAGGGTTCACTGGTTCGGCTGCGGTGTGAGGCTGCTGTCGCCGCAGGGCCTGGCCAGCGGTGGGAATAGTAGGGGGCGGTGAGGCCTCCGCGGCAGCACAGCCGGCCACGGGAGGCAGGAGCATGCGGCACGACCGGCGCTGCTTTGGGCGGCTGGAGCAACAAGACCAGAGGTTCAAGAAGCACTACGGCCGTTGGATGGACATCGTACGGTCACTGGAGCTAGAATCGTTCATATTGACTAAGTTGACAAAGCACTCCGTCCCCGTCAACTTAGTAGGCCCATAGGTCAACTTCCGAAATGGTGCGCCCCAGATGTCAGGGGGAGGAATCATTTTTTGGGCGGGTGAAGCTAGAATATGCGAGATTGAAGAAGAAGCACGGCATCCGTTAGATGGACATCCAACGGCCACTGCTGCTATAACCGTGTGTTGACTATAAGTTGACAAAGCCTTGCATACGCGTCAAATCTTTTTTTTTGAGGGGACACGTCAACTTAGTAAGGCCACAAGTGTGTGGCAGAGAACTTATAGCCCATTTGTGATTTGTAAGAATGTGCAGCTAATTTTTGAATTCTAATGGAATTTACTACAGCCCATTTACAGTTTGTTAAAAGTACAGCCCATTTCAACCAACCGTTCAAAACAGAATTCAATAAAATTTCCCACATTATGATGGGATCCGAAATATTTTTATCCTGAAATTTCTAGTCAGATTAAATACAATTTCAATATAAATTTATATTACGTAAAAATCCAACGAAACATTGCGCACGCAACAATTAATGAAATTAAAATTTTCAATATCCAAAAATAATATTTTATAAAGTAATTACGTGTTTGGTGCATTTTTTATAGTTACTGCCCAGTTTTTAAAATTACATCCCATTTATTATTTCTTAAAGCCCATTTTCTTGTTAAGCCTAATGCATCCCTCCTAGGAAAGATTTGCAGCCCAGCGGGGCGGAGAATAACAACTTGACCTTGCGTGGGTATTCCTAAAAAAAGTATAGCTGGGCTAGCCATTTTCAGCTTAAAAAAATTAATATCTGGGCTGGATATCTGGCCTGGGCTAGACGGGCCACAACCCGCCCAGTTAATAGCTGCAGAGATGTTTTCGTTGTTGTTGAGAGGAGAAAAATTAATATCTGGTCTAAACATCGCTCAAGAAAACCTCTGCAGTGCTCACACCTCAAAAACACAAATACTGCTCGAGCTGCTTGGTCCCAGCTATCGGCCGGTTCTTGTGCAATTCTCTCGTTTATTGACTACATAGGTTCACAATGGTGTGGGACCGTGATGTTAGGACACCAGGAGGAAGCAAAAAAAATTATAGTTTTATATACTAATAAGGAGGCACTTGTTGTCATCCTCTCCAAGTAAAGTCATCTCCTCATCCTCATGTCCGTTGACCATGTTGACAATGCGAGACGGCGGCGCCACGGCGAGTGCAACAACTCGAAGGACGACGGAGAGGGCCTCGCGGGCCCAACGGATGGTCTGATACAGCGCCCGCTGCTCATTCGGGAAGCCAGGATCATAGGGCCACATGTCGGCGACGGCATTGTCCTTCGCTTGTTCACCGGTGCTCGTTGAGGAGAGGGAGGTTGCAGCACAGGTCCTTCCGCCATTAGGGCGTCGAAGTGCGGCCGCACCTGCTCTATGGTGAACACGGCATGAACCGGCTTGGACAGTGGCGCCGGCTCCTGGTCGGAATCTACATCCATCGTCTGATTGTCGTCGCTCAGCTCGGCGAGGTAGCTGGCGAGCCAGCATGACCGGCTGCTGGACCGACCCGCTGCCAAGCACGAGTCTGACTGTCCTGGCCCACCCAGACCGCCTCCCTCGCCCGCACCCGCTTTCCTCCTGAAACGGTCAGCGCCGCCCGCCCCGCTTCCTGGTGCATGCGATTGCTCCGCCTTTAAACGACACAAGTGTCGTCCGTCCGTCCTTCTGCCGCCCACATTAATGATACGCGGTTGCCGAGGCGGCTACTCCGGCGCCACACGTCCATCCCTCCACCGCCCACCATTTCTATATAAACTACTGCGCCGGCCATAGCTGCAGTCATCCGCATCCGTTCCTATTCTCCTGTCCACACCACTACTGCCCACCATGGCTTCCTCGTGCTCCAGCGCTCTTCGGGACGGGCAGACGACGGACCACAAGGAGATGGCAGCCATTGCAGCCGACTGGCTGGCCGGCAGGCAGCCGAAGGACGACGACGTCCCAATGGAAAACATGGTAGTCGACGATCCGGCGCCAACCCCCTCCTCCGCGCCATCCTCGCCGGTGCATTGCACCATGACCATCGGCGAGGCCCGTGCCCAATATATGGACACGGTGAGGCAGAAGCGTGAGGAGCAGTTCCGGGAGGCGCAGGCCGACGCCGCCTACAACCACCATCTCCTCCAAGAGCACCTGCAGGCGGAGGAGCAGATTGCCGCGGATCGGGCGGAGCAGGAGGCGCTGCTCGACTCGTACCGCTCCGCCCGCGAGGGCCGCCTCGAGCGCTGGCGGTACCGCATGCGGGTGGCGGAGGCTGCGGCCGCCTACAAAGAGGGCGATGAAGCGGCCGAGGCGCTGTTTGGCGAGACCGAGGACGAGGCAGAGGACAATGCCGGCTCCGACGAGTCCCCACTCCGCTGGCGTCGACGAGGCCCTGCTCCGCCGAGGCCCCGCGGCACCAACAATGAGGCAGAGGACACCACCGGCTCCACCGAGGCCCCACCCTGCCGGCAACGAGTGGGAGGATTTCCCCCCGCTCCGCCGAGGCGCCGCCCGCCGGCAACGAGATAGAGGACATCGCCGGCTCCGCCGAGGCCCCGCCCCGCTGCCAATGAGGCTGCGCCACATAGAAAACGAGGAAGACTAGAGCACGATAGGTCGCCGCCGCTCGGGTCCAAGTAAGGCCACCGCTGCTACCCTCTGGTTGCTGGCACTGATCTGTACATCATGGAGCAATTCTATGATTACAGGCTGATTGAAGAGCGCTCCGTGGTTGAGCAAGCTCATGAGATACAGTCATTTGCTAGAGAACTTGAGCACTTCAGTTGTACGCTATCGGACAATGTGCGAAGTAAAAAGGAACAGAAGGAGTACAAAGAGTTTGAGCAGCTTTTTAGCGTTCCTGTACATTGCAATCACAGCGATTCACATGTCATAGAGAACATTCAAAACAATCGATGATTGTGCATCTCAGCGATTCACATGTCAGAGCCAATATTTACTTCACAACTAAAGAATAAAGAAAAAATGGATCGACGCTGCTGACAGCAAAGGGCATCCCATTCGAAAATATCAAACGCATGTCTTCTTGCTAAAATCAATGAGCAAAATTTGACAAGGTTTTCCCATTCCAAAATATCAAATGCCTACGATTGTGGAATGGGCAGGGTTTGCCATCAGTTCGGACATTAACATGGCACCTCGTGCTAAATAAACCAGCTGTTCTTTTTGTGCAGTTCCACCAAAATCAACCAAATTCGCGCGTAGCTTGTATGATTTCGCCCTTATATGTTGCAACGCCTTGAACTTATCGGCACCTCCTTTCTTATGGTGGAAATGAATGATTCGATGTATTCATGAACATTTCGTGCAGTTCCCATTGAAATCAAGCTGAGCACCCCTGTTTGCACAAATACAAAAAAGTGATTAGTATAAAGCAAACTGTACTATGAATTGACAGTTTAAACAGGCACC
This sequence comes from Triticum aestivum, assembly GCF_018294505.1. Classification (NCBI taxonomy): domain Eukaryota; kingdom Viridiplantae; phylum Streptophyta; class Magnoliopsida; order Poales; family Poaceae; genus Triticum; species Triticum aestivum. The sequence continues at coordinate 73,274,010 of NC_057808.1, read as the reverse complement.
TACATGGTCCATGTAGAGCACACTTTTACAAAAATGGAACTCACCGGAAAGAATGCTAGAACAACATTGTATTCGCGCATCACAGCAAGAAAATGGAGATTTGTCAGTCCTTCTGAGCTGAAGTCAGTTTGGTCTTGTGGCGGGTAATGTAACCATCCTTCAACTCCTCCTTTTGATGAGAAGATAGACATGGCTTCTTCATCCTGGCATAATCGGAACTAGTCACTTCACGTACTCCATATTCTTCTTCAGAGGAGGATGATCCTGTTGTGCAAAGACAAGAGGATAACTAAATGCTAGCATCCCTGTTTGCTTAAAAAAGGAAAGGAAATATTTAAAACAGCACAGATGAAGCACTTCTCAAGGACAATACCACTTTTTGATGACATCATCTAAACAGTAGCACAACACCAATAGAGATGACAAAGCTCAATCATATGGATGAAATCAGTGGGCGAGTACCAACCTTTGTCAGGAGGCTTATTGTGTAGAGCATACAGATGAAGCACTTCTCCGGAACCATCTGTTGCTATCTACTGTGGTGTCCATGCTTACTATATACTCCTTGATTAGATTAATGTTTCCAACATCTTCTTGTGCAGTTCCACTAAAATATATGGTATCTTCGAAGAAGATCCCTGTTTGCACAAGTAGAGATAATTACATATTACATTAAGAGTGGCATCATATCAGTGGCAAAACAATTGCTCGTTCCAGCCATAGCGATAAATTAAGATGCAAAACAATATCATTACCTGTGTCATCACAGTTCCAGTGCTTCATTACAGCACCAGGAGTTAATTTTTGTTTTTCTTCCGCTTGTTCTTCCCCTTCATCACTTGGTTCAATAACAGACAAGCTTCGCCTTCAATGTAAGATTTGGCATGTCAATTAGGTTGCACAAGTATAGCACTAAACAATGACATTAATTTTCAGATGAAAGTGGCAAAATACAGGCCAACAATTGTGAAATACCCTTATCTTACCTCAATGGGATATTACGGTGCACATACAGATTGGAAATCTTGTCTCCATTTGTGCAGTTCACTAAAATCAAGCAACATTACCGTACAAGTAGCACAACATATGAAAGCACACTGCAGAATCATATGAAAGAAGGCTAGTACTGACCTCTCATGACGCGGAATTCAAACAACTCACAAGAAGAAGATCTGAACCAAATTTGCCAACACGGATAGGAAGTAAGATCTCCTCTTGTGCAGTTCCACTAAGATCAAGCAATCAAGCAACATTGTCGGTGTGACATTTTGGTTGAACTGCACAAAACACTCTTAAAACAAAAGTGTTTTGTGCAGTGCAACAAAAGGTCACAATGGCAACGAGGTGAAGTAGATAACCCTGTTTACACAGAGGTGCAAAGGAAACAACTAGTGGTCAATAACAGTGGATGACACAGAACCCAACAAAAAGAAGCATCTACCTTATCTAAATGGGAAAGAAAGCAAGACAGTAGCATTTCTCAAACGGTGGCATTGATTAATATTAATAGAGAGATTATATTAACAATAAAATTCGTTAAACATGTAATTTGCTTTTAACTGTGGCATTGCATCAATTTTCCAAAGGCATTATTAGAGGGTGTTTGTTTACAGGGACATTTTGGTGGAGGGACTAAAAAAACTGCATGTCAGTCCCATCTAAGCCAAACAGGAGGGACTTTTAGGGACTAAAAGTTGACATTTGGGACTAAAGAAAGAAGACCCCGAGGGGGTCTTTTTGGGACTTTTTCCAATAGTTGCCCCTGCCACGCATCGCACCTTGTCTCTATTAGTTCACTACTAGGGGTTGGTCTTTTAGCATGTCATTTAATAACCTCTAGTCCATGTTTAGTCCCTGGAACCAAGTAGGTAGGGACTAGGGAGTTTTTAACCAAACAGGGCCTTAGATTAACAATAGCTAAAGTGTTGCGCGGGACAGTGGATGCACCAGCACCATGTGCATCTACCGATGTACTGGGGTGATGCACAGTTTGTTGCAACAAAGAACAAACAACCAAGGAGCATATTTGTGTTGGTCCCGGTTTTGTTATCTTTAGACACCTTTCCCTATGTGAGCGCAACAAATCTAGTCCTGCTCAAACTCTACAGCCTTGTCCCCCAAAACAAAAGATCAGTTCGTTACAGATGTGCGTACTACGTTTGTCATTGTTTTCCCTTTTCGACCAACATAGGTGCTGGATAGCCAGTCTGTACTAGTAATTTCCCCACTTCCTTTCCTCTGTGAACCACGTCCTAGTTTTATGCTATACAACTTTCCCCCATTCCTGTCCTCTTTGAACCACATCTTAGATTCATGCGATACAACTTTCCCCACTACTTTCCCCCTTCCTTCCCTTTTTGAACCATGTCCTAGATTCATGATATACAACTTTTCCCACTACTTTCCCCCATTCCTTTCCTCTTTGAACCACGTCCTAGATTCATGGTATACAAATTTCCCCACTACTTTCCTATTTTATCCAACACCTAGATTCGAGTGCAGAAGCGGAAAAAGCCCACATGCAGCTAGAGCAATGCATGTGGAATAAGTAAATTATACCTTAAGGTTCTTGGTGTGTGGTTCGGTGGGCGACCGGAGGCCATTCGACCCACACTATGTACGGCGGCAAAGAAGAAAGGGTCCGAGGCCCTCCCGCGCCGCCGCTGGGTGAAAGTGAACAGCTGCGCCGGTAGTGGATTCCCTCCCTCGCCAACCGCGACAGCGTTAAGCCTCCTTCCCTTCCCGGCGGACGGCTCTTTGACCAGCAGTGAGGGGAGAGAGAGAGAGGCCAGCGAAGTCTTGTTTAGATCTGGAGAGGGTGAGAGAGTGTGAAGAGAGCAACTACAAGCAGACCAGCAGTGAGGGGAGAGAGAGAGGCCAACGAAGTCTTGTTTAGATCTGGAGAGGGTGAGAGAGCAACTACAAGCGCTGAGGCTCCAGCGTGTATATATACTGGAGAGAGTGTGAAGAGTGCAAACCCTAGAAAACAAGCGCCGAGGCTGCAGCTTATACGTGATGAGGTGATTATACGGTCACTACGAGATCGTATAGCTCCGTATCCATCCATTTTGACCAGTCAAAGAATCCTCCTGGCACGAATTATGCTCAAGTGTAGTTATCGAACCCAAGACCTCAAGTTTGATGAGCGAACAGGCTAACCAGCTACACAACCCTCCCGTTATGTTCAACGAGAGGAAAATAACCTTTTATACATTCCTGCATTCGTGTGACAAGCATGCCGTGTTTTTTTGTGTGTGGGAGTCATTGGGATTTAAATCATAATCGTGTCATGTGGCTTTGGTGGTAAGACTATCCACAGTGGTGCAGAAATAATGCAGCCTTAGTCACTTACCTCTCTCCACGTAGTACGTTGGGTCCCACCAGTCAGAGGGTGAAACAAACAAATTAATAAGAAAAAATTAAAGCGTCAGCGGTGTATCTTACCTCACACATCTCGCTACTGCTCGGGAACACTGTCCAATTGATCCCTCTGTTCGCTCACGTACTATTTTAAGTGAATCCTTATTATAACCTGCACACAATTTTGGGCACTTGTATTCGACCTAAGTCAGTGTGCCACCGTATCTCGTACGACTCCCTCCGTCTAGGTGTAATAAGTCACGTTAGAAGGTGCAGCGGGACCAAGGTGCAAGCAGATTGGAGGAGAAGGAGAAACTTGACCAGTCATTCCTCCAATCAAAGCCCTGATTTCTGTCTCTAAACGCAACAATTAATCCAAACAACTAAGAGATGCCTCTTCTCTATATCTCACTTCCTGTGGCTTCGCACTCGCACGATTTTCCTATTCTATGAACCTGTGTGTGCGTGTGCGTGTGCGTGTGTGTGTGTGTGTTTAACAGCATGTGTGTGTTAGAGAGAGCGGCAGATCGACCTACTCCTACAGAGAGATGGTGTGTAGTGTATGATTTTAGCCGCAAGAGTCGGTGCATCCTCTCATTTCCGGGCGTCCGGTAGGGACAGACGGACAGCTGCCACGCCCGCTCCTGACCAGCCTGGCCCACCCAAAGCCCCTCCATCGCCCGCGCGCGCTTCCCGCCCGAAACGGTCAGCGCCGCTCCAAAGAATTGGTGCCGCATTCATGCCCGGGCAGAGCGGACGCGACCTCTCACTGGCGCCTGCGTTGAAGGGAGAAGCGGATTCAAGAGTGATGGTTGCTTCGTCCGTCCAACTTACTGCTGGGTCTATGTGATTTGACGGCTCATTGGTCATTATTACTGAGGTGGTAGACTGCTGGATGTCCCACGCTTTCGGTGAAAGGAGGTACTACTAGATTACAATTTTCTCCATTCTTACGGCGGAGGAGTGCAAGAGCAGTGCAAACACGTAGGCTCCGTGATTACATGGCCCACCTCACACTATCACCATATTTTCTGGACACCGTGCGACACCTAACTCTTTACATAGTACTACTTGTATAGTACGTACTGTAATTTATCAGCAGGATAGTACAATGCTATGAAGCTTCCAGCTTCTGTTACATGTATCTTGCGTCCAAGGTTGCCCGTTGCAACATTTCATCAAATACAAAGGAGACTAACATGCTTGCTATTGCATCTGAATGATTGACAGATCATAGCAAATATGTACTCCCTCAGTTCCAAAATAAGTGTCTCAACTTTATGCTACATACAGAGCAAAATGAGTGAATCTACACTCTAAAATACGTCTATATACATCAGTGTTTGGAGTATGTACTAGTAGTTCATATTGAAATCTACTAAAGGACATATATATTCCAAAAAATATGATAATCTCTCTAACCAAGGTAGTAGGGACGAGGAGTAAATGGAGTGAGTAGTAAAATTTTCTCCTCGTCCTGCGAGACACCGCGCGCGTGGGCGAGGGAGCGGGCGTAAGGCGTACAGTACTACTACTACTCATGCAGTCCCTAGCCATTGAAACAGAGACAACTAAAGAAAAAAACGATCCATGTAGTCCCTAGCCCTTGAACCGTAAACCTTAACCAGGCTTTAATTTGCTGGCAACGTCGGCGCTTCCTAAGAAATGAAGTTCGCAACCCTTTGACCATCGGATCATTTTGTGCAGTTTCACCCAAATCGAGACGAGCATCCCTGTGGCAAAGAAATTGAAGAAGCGTGATTAGAATAAGATTACTGGGACTAGTTGATGAGACATAAACTCATCACAAATACAGTACGTAGAAGCCAGTAGAGGTATGTGCGGGGCAAAGAAGTAGAGAAATATCCACATGGAGTGATGTGGGCAGTTGGAGCAGTGGTGCAAGCCGGTTGTAAAGGGAGTTGTACCTGAGGGATGTCGGGACGTAGCTCAACCTAGAGGAGGGCGGCGGGAGGAGGCAACTACCCACGTCGCGGCAGTGAGCAATAGACGAAGGCAACCTCACCGTCTTTGTGAGAGAGAATGGCGGGGACCCCTGATCGGGACGTGCCGACAGTGGGTTTTCGCCATCGGCGACGGCGACCACATCAACACTAAGCATCCACCCCTTCCCCCGGCCGGAGTGATCCGCCGGGATGTTAGAGATGTGGCCACAGTGGTTTTGTGCGAGAGAGTGTGAAAACTGAAGAGAGCAACCCCAGCAAGCAACCGTGTAGGCTCGTCCTGCCTATGTATATAGTGGAGCGGTTTCCTTTTCTCTCCATATGAACCTATTTATATTGCGTACGTGCCACTGAAGAAAAAAACTTTATTTATAAATGACGCGGCACCTACTACTCGCCTCTTCGGGAAGTCGAGCAATAATGGTACTGCAGTATATATCGTTCTGGCTATATGAGACCGAATGAATTGCTGCACGTCCACCACGTGGCGAGGGTCGAGGGGCGAGGGAGAGTGTGTACTATTACGTCAGTTTCAATATGGACTACATACGGAGCAAAATGAGTGAATCTACACTCTAAAATACGTCTATATACATCAGTGTTTGGAGTATGTACTACTAGTTCATATTGAAATCTACTAAAGGACATATATTCCAAACAATATGATAATCTCTCTAACCAAGGTAGTAGGGGCGAGGAGTAAACGGAGGGAGTACTAGTAAAATTTTCTCCTCGTCCTGCGAGCCACCGCGCGCGTGGGTGGGGGAGCGGGCGTAAGGCGTAGTAAGCAAGCTTCACCTCATCCTGCGAGCAACCACGTGCGTGGGCGGGGGAGACGGCATACTAAGCAAGCTTCTCCTAGTTCTGCGAGTTGACGGGACACATCAAAAGTACTCCAGTGTATAGAGCCTTGCCTCTAAGGTAGGCCCCACATGGTTTGCCTCTTTTTTAACATAACGCGTCAAGTCGCAATTTGTTTGTTCACCCGTGGTAGACGATCCTCCCTCCATCTAGTGGACAACCAGTACACATGTCAAGTTACCACGTGGGCTGCCTTTTCGTATAGAAATGAGCTCCACCGTGTACCCGCGCGGGTGTGGTTGGGAAAGAGACGGGAGTACGTGCGCCGTGTGTGCACCTCTTCTCTTCATGCACGTCCCCCACCTATGAGGGTGTGTGTGAGAGATACAAACCTAGACAAATGGCTTGTGCGTTCGTGAGTGTTTTTTGTTTTTTTTGGGGGGGGGGTTGATTTCGTGAATGTATTTGTGGGAATATGTGTCGATGACATCTCAAACAAAATTTTGCATGCAATGTGTGTGAAATGGAGGCCTATCTATATCATATATAGAGGGTCGGGCGATCCACGAGAAGAGAGGGGGGTCATAGATATCGATAGAGTCGAAGAGAGGATCAAGTGGGTGGGTGCGAGATCGATGAAGAGAGCCATCGAAATTGTGTGTGTGTGCAAGTCAAAGATA
>NC_057808.1:73232367-73266885 GCF_018294505.1 Triticum aestivum | reverse complement strand
GATGTATCGGTGTGTGTGTGTGTGTGTGTGTGTGCGAGGGGGTGGGGGGAGGGGTAGGCAGAGGCCTAACTATATTGGTAGAACGACTCGTATATGTGTTGAGAAGGAGAGACCCAGCTATGTCTTGAGGGAGATCGGTCGACATCCATACATAACTGAAGGACGGGAAATAGGATGGGACAGAGAGAGAGGAGAGATAGAGAGGGAGGGAGAGGGGTAGAGTGCTAGATGGGTGATGGAGTTGCTTCTCAAAGATGGTGGGAGAGGCCTACTAGACAAACTTAGGGTCGAACTGCAATATTATCAATAAGAGTGGGGATGTGTTTCTGTGTGTGCCTGTGCGTGACAGATCTGTCGGGACACATCCATGGATGATGAAGGGGAACCATGTGTTTGGTAAGCAAACCTAACTAGATCGGTAGATCAATTGTTGTTTGTCGGAGGAAGGGAGAGACATAACTAATGAGGTAGATCGATCGACGCATGGGGAAACCGAGTTATAAGGACCTAGCTAGCTATATGTATAGCGGGAGATCGGTCGGTGTACGTCCATTTGTTAGAGGCAAATAAGGCCCGACGAGACGGATAGACAGAGAGAATGGAGCTAGGAGGTGGTGCGAGAGGCCCAGCTACTAGCTAGATAGGGGGAGGAGTGTGCGGTTGTGAGATCGATGAAAAGAGGGGCGAGAGTTTACACGTGAGTGGGACCATATGAGAGACACGAGGCAAGGAGACATAAAGGAGGAGATTGAAGGTGCGTGTGTATGTTGTAGGCAGACATCGCTGGAGATGTTTATTGATCGGTGTGTGTCGGAAAGGAGTTGTGGAGACTGTGGGAGAACGACCTAAAGAAGAAGAAAAATGAATGTGCGCGATGGATAGAATGCTGAGGGAGGGGGAGGGCGAGGAGGGCGTGTGCATGCACGAGAGAAAGTTAGTGGTAGCTACAAAGGTTAGAGGATTGTGTGGGTGTAAGAGACTAACAAAGATCATAATTTGATATGAAAGTGGATTCATATATTTGAATAGGAGACCATAGTGTTTTAAACATATGCATGCACGAATATAGCGGTGATACGCGTGTTGTGGTTTTGCACATGTTATACCATAATGTGATAATGCATGGCGTTTGCAACTCACAGCTAAATGTCGAACAATCTAAACCATACTATACATCGAACAATCTCACATTTTATTTGAATTTGTGATAATGTGTGGCGTTTGCAGCTTAGAACTAAATATCGAACAATCGAAACAATACTATATATTGAACATTCTCACATTTTATTTGAATTTGTGGTAATGTGTGGTGTTTGCAACTCACATCTAAATACTTGTAGGCGTAGGGGGCGGGGCACCATACATAATGTGATAAACACATTATACATATGAGACATGGTTTAGTTTGTGAAGATCTAGCTAGAGCTTGAAATGTACTATGATTTGAAATCAACATAAAGTGGATTCAAAAAATCGAGTTCGAGTTCATATAGTACACATAGTTCATATGTAACTCGAGACTAATCATGTGGCGTGCTGTGAAGATAATACACAAACGATGGTTTAACTTGACAATAATGACAATTGTAGATCTTATTAAAACAAAGAAACGAATTCAAACGCTTTGACTTCACAACAATCATTGTTGTAGATCCTATTCAAATAGAGAAACGAATTCAAATTTAGTTCATATTGACGCGGTAGTATATACGTTTGGAATGCACTAAAACGTTCATTTGAGTACTGGGTTGCATGCATTATACACGTAGCGAAATATTTTAATTGAACATAACATGAATTCAAAGTTTTGAATGACATTTGTAGTGCGAATTGATTTGGTACAGTACACGTTAGGCTTGTCTGGAAATTTCAACTCGCGCCTTGTTAGCCCGAAATATTTAAGATATATCTTTGTCTCGTTGTGCTCCGACAACTCCCTCCATCTCAACCCACGCGTTGCTACTCCAAAATTACAACGCGCGCGAAAACTCCCACCTCCTGTGAAATCCTGACACGCGAAATTCCCGTGATACCCCTGACCTGAAAGAACCATCTCAAATCGGTGGGGGTACTTTTGTAACTTACCCCACATTTCGGACAAGCGCGTCCCTAAGCCATGGTTCCCCACTCCCATCCCATCCGCCCACCCATTCGTACACCGAGGCCGGGAAAAACCGCGAAGCCCCACACCCTCCTCCGTCCGCCACCCAGCCGGAGCCTCTTCCCCGATGACGTCGTCCACAACAACACCTCGACGTCCTTCATCCACCGTACCGGATGAGGATCCGTCGTCGATCTGGTCGTCCCGCCGGTTCAGCCACCCCATCCTCCACCTCCAAGGAGCTGCCCCAACGTTCCCCTCGTCTTTCGCGCCACCTCCATTCCCACACCGTCGTCTTCACCTACACCACTGGAAGAGCATCAGCATCACCGTTTCCTCGGATGAAGCTGCAGCCGTTGGATACGAAATCAAGGGTCCGCAGTTCATCTTCAACCTCCACCCCCCTGAGCTGCCAGCCACCACCGGCCAAACAGCCGCCCGCCCACCCTGAAAACACTCCCCACCGCCGGTCCGCCGCCGCCACGGCTGCAAAATCGACTCACCAGAGATGAAAAAGTCAGTCAACTGACGTGTAGCCTCACCTCTAGTGCGTTCAGTTTCGACAGTAAAATTCAGTTTCGAGAGCAAAATTGAGTTTCGACAGTTAAGTTCAATTTCGACAGTTAAATTTAGTTTCGACAGTTAAGTTCATAGATGAGCGGCTCATGTATACATCTAGCACTTCGTGGTTATGTATTTTACGTCATCTATTGGAGATGCTATTAGAATTCCACTCAGGTTAACGTTGTCTCTCTTGTCCTGCTTTAGCCTCGGCGTCGTACAACTCATCGAAGCTGCTCCAACGACGAAACCCTCCATCACAGCGGAGCAGTACCTCAGGCTCCATCTCCAGACGCCTAAGATCTTCTTCCCCTCCTCCGACAGCCAAGTCAGCCGGAGCATCCTCACCGGCCAACCCAATCACGCTGAGATCGACATGGCTTCGCCAAAGAGGTTGTACACTTCTTGTGATTTGACTTAATCTCACCATACTTCTTTGCATCCTGTGATCTTCCAATTCTTGTGAACCAAACACCTAGATTGGCAGAAATCCTGTGTTTTTAAATTCTCTGTTTTGCACGTGCATTCCTATCCTATTCCTGTCTATTTCCTATCCCTGCATTGTTAGAATCCTCAAATTCAAACAAGCCCTTACACAATTACTTCTGTTACAGATATGTGTCAAAGAAAACCTTGTGTGGTTTGTCCTGCTCTTGTGGTGCTGTGTTCCACCCCAGCTCAGCTGCTCCAACGACGCAAGGGTTCACCACAGCAGGGATCCGCTCTCCAGACTGTCTTTCACCGCCTCAGATCTTCTTCCCTGCCGCCGGCAGCCACGACAACTGCATTACCATCATCAACTAAGCAGATGACCTTGAGGACTACACGGATCCGCAAGAGAGGTCGCACTCTTCCGTGTTTGCTTACGTTATGCATCGCTTAATATGATGACATGCCACTTTATCGTCGTGTTCACCTATTAGACTCTGACTCAGGTCCAAACTTATGCTGAAACATGAGTTTTTAAATGCATGTGGGGTACATATTGGGGCAGCAATCAGTACTATCTGTCTACTATCTGGTTAATCTCGGGTGTCTACTATGAGTTTCATGTTGGGTGCAAACAAACATTAAAGGAGCCATTATCTGTATTTTTTAACTAAAGCTATTAGCTGCCTGCTATCATTGGTTTTGGGTCTATCCACAGTTTGCTACCATCACTCTGGATTTGCGCATGCACTCCTTACATAATATCACTATGTTTTATTCCTATGTATGTCAGTTACACAATGGAACTGAACATGTAGAGCAAAAGAGATGACCCTTGCGTGGCAATAAAATTTCATGCAGACGTCGCTCCATGGTGGGCGCAAAGGCAGCCCCCCCTCCACCCATTTCGTATCATAATCAAGAGGAAGATAACTATTCTGAGGGGGATTCAGAAGCAGAAGACCACTCCTATTTACCCCATGAGGTCTTCGCTCTAACTTGGCATGATGATGTTGGTTACATCATGCATATGGTGCCTTGCATTGCTTACTTTATACATCAAATATTTCAACTGCTTAGTTTAGACATGCTTTGTGTGAATGCCATCTGTTTAGTTTATTCATCGTTTATGTGAATTATGCAATGTGATCTTGTTTAGCCAGGCATCATATATGTGAATTTTGCAATGCCATCCTACTTAGCCAGTCCTCTTATATGTGAATTATATCAGGCCATCCTTTTTTTTGTTACGTATTACATTTGTCAACAATGTTAGTACATTCAACTACTCTTCATGTGCATCAGCCATTTGACACGGTGATGGAAAATTCTGGAGTGAAAACAAGGTCTTCAGAGCAGACTATGCTATCTGACGAAGCGCATATCTCGCTGGTTACGGATAGCTCCTCAGAGGAGGATTCAGAGACAGATGACCAGTCCTATTCCCCCCCGAGGTGCATGCTCTAACTTGGCAGGGTTATGTTGCTCATATCGTGCGTATGGTATCTTGCATTGCTATGTCATTTGCTTGGTTTAGACATGATTTGTGTGAATGCCACCTGTTTAGTGTCTAATTACCATATATGTGAATTATGCAATGCCATCTTTTTGCAAGACATTATGTATGTGAATTATGCAATGCTATCTTGTTGCAAGGCATTATATATGTGAATTATGCAATGCCATGTTGTTTAGCCAAGCGTCATATATGTGAGTTATATCATGTCGTTCTTTTTTCTATTTCTCATTGCTTTTGTCGACAATGTTTGTATATTCAACTGCTCTTCCTGTGCATCAACCATTTGAATTGGTGATGGAGAAATCTGGAGTGAAAACAAGGTCTTCAGAGCAGACAATGCTACCTGGTGAAGCAGATATGTTGCTGGTTACAGATAGCTCTTCAGAGGAGGATTCAGAGGCAGATGACAAGTCCTATTATCCCCCTGAGGTGTATGCTCAAATTAGGCAGGGTTATATTACTCATATCATGCATATGTTGTATTGCAATGCTTAGTTTTTACATCATATACACGATGTTGAATGCCATCTCCTTAGTTGACACATCATATATGTGATTGCCCTCTGCTCACTTCCTTAGTATATAAATCATATATTTGAATTATATCATGCCATGATGTTTACATAGACAGCATGTATCTAAATTATGGCATGCCAACCCATTTTCTAAAGACATAATATAGTTATATCATCTCATCATGTTCACATAGTCATCATATTTTGAATTATGTCATTCTATCCGTGAATTATATCATGCCATCATGTTTCCATCGACGGCATGTTTGTGATTTATGGCATGCCAACCACTTTAATAGACACATCGTATAGTTATATCGTGTCATCCTGTTTACATAGTCATCATATTTTGAAGTATGTCATTCTATCCTGTTTAGTTAGCCATCATACATGTGAAATTGTGTCATGCTATCCTGTTTAATTAGCCATCATATATTTGAAATTATGTCCTGCTATTCTATTTGGTTAGACAACATAAATGTGAATTATTTCATGCCCTGTTTTCTTCCCTACTATCCATTGCACCTGTTTATCTTACAATGTATGTACATTCAATTACTTTTCTTGTTTATCAGCCATTTCAATTGGAGGGGGTGATGGCAGTATCTGTGGGAGTAAAAACACGGTCCTCAAAAAAGATCGTGCTACCTGTCGATGGAGATAGAACCACGGTTGTACTTGCCCAAGAACCAGCCCCACCACACATAACCCAGACTCACGCAGATTGTACCCCTACCCAGTTGGACAGAGAACCAGCTACACCCCTTCTAACCCCAACCCCAGCAGATAGTAACCCAGTTCCCATTGACACAACACCGTCTCCACCACAGAGCACCCAAACACGAGCAGTTAGTAAGGCAACTGCAGTGCCCAAAGCATGAGGACCACCACTCCGAACCCCAAGTCAACGCTTAAAGCAGAAGAAGAATTGTTCTCAGGTCAGGTTCCGTAGCTATGGTTCATACTACTTTGCTCTTGCATCACTGTATTTACTCATACCAACTAATTTCAAATTTCAAGGATGCAATTGAAACTCCAATGGCGCAACAGGTATGTTTTAAACCTGTTTCTTTAACGTGCTTGCTGTTGTAACTTGCTCTATGTTGATTTCAGTTTCAATTGAATAAACAGTTATGTTCTCATGCCATGCACATTACAAGTGTTGTTATTGCTGTGTAGTTTCCCACACTTATATTCTGTCTATGCTGCTTTGTCTTAAATAGATATGATTCGAACTGTATCTATCTTGATTTGGAAACATAAACTAGAATGATATAGACCATACAGTGACCATACTACATAGATATATGTTTGTTTCATGCTGTTATCCTGTCCACCTTCCTACTGAACTGGTTTACCAAAATGAGTTTCATATACTACATTGTAAACCTGTGATGTGTTTGTTTGTTTCTCCTTTAGAATGCGGATAAAATATTGGAGAAGAGTACCCTGTTATGCAATGGTAAAGGAAGTAATGCAAATCAGGTTCAAGATAGTGAGACATCCCTGTTGTTCTCCAAGAAAGCTTATAAAAACTATATTGAAGACACTGAGACAACCCCAAAGTCCTGTCTTGATGTAGTGTTCGAATTACTGGCTACTGCTGGCACCAGCTCTTCGTACTCGCTGCCTGAATCAGTTCGGCTTCTTGAGTCTCAACTTCAAGTTGAAAGACATCGATCAGATGTTATGCGACAGGAAGCCGAAGGACTGAGGAAGTCCCTGCAAAATTCAGATGCATACTTTCTGGTGCAACAGCAAGTGCTGGAGGATTTAAGCGCCAAACAAGAGAAAGTTAATAAGCTAGATAAGCATCTTGCCAGCATTATGGGTACCCAGGATATTGTTTCTTGAGCTCTTCTGAAGTGGTTTCAATTCTGGACTTGTTTTGCTACGCCGTTTATATGCTGCTTTGTTCCCTATATTTGCACTGGTGGCGAACTTTGATGCCCAGTGGATGTACTATGTGTAATAGCCGTGATAGCCTAGCGTAAGTTACATGCTTATTTATTTCCGTTGTCTTGTTTATTTGTTTTCTTGTAGTCAGTGCAGTTATTTTTCCGCGGTTTGCTAGTGGCCGGAATAACCTATTTTTTTAAACTAGGCCACATCAACAATGGGCTACATATTTACTGTAGGCCTCCTACGGGCCATAGAAACAATGGGCTTTCTAAGGGCCGTAGACACAATGGGCCTTCTACGGGGCGTAGAAACAATGGGCCTTCTACGGGGCGTAGACACAATGGGCCTTCTACGGGCCGTATCATCAATGGGCCTTCTACGGGCCGTATGATCGGTTGGCCAAACATGGGCCAATAACATACCACATTATGGTCGTAAATGGGCTAGAGTTGAAATTGTCCGTTCATGGGCCGACCATAACGGGTCGTTGTTAATAGGCCGTATTTGATGACGCTATGAAAACGACCCAACATATTAACGAGCCACAAACGGGCCGACTGTAACCACGGGCTGTATTTGGCCCACAAGCTGAAAATGACAGTAACGGGCTGAAAGTAAACGAATGCTGGAAATGAGCCCAAGAATAAATGAGCCCTAAGAAGGCCGAAAGATAACATGGGCTGGAAACGGCCCAACGGAATAATGGGCCGTTAATGGGTATAAAGTGATACACTGTTCATTACGGGCCAGTTTTACCACGGGCCGTTAATGGGCCGACGGTTACTAAGGGCCTCATATGGGCCAAAAGACGTCATGGGCCATACATGGGCCAGAAGTTAAAACGGGCCGGAATTATATTGGACGGCCCAGATGACGCTACTGGGCCTAATTTGGATAGGCCGCAAACGGGCCCTGGGTTAGCAGGCTGTAAATGGGCTATATGCGAACAGGTCGTTAACAGGCTTGCCGTGGGCCGGCCTGCCACCTTTTGACCAAGTCAAACGGGCTGGCCTTTTCACAGGAATGGGCCTCTGTTGGGCCGTGCCACGTGTCGACGTATCATAGGCGCTTTGGGTCCAATGAGTGGATGACGTCTGTCCCAACGGTGAACTGACACGTGTTTCCTCCAGCCAATGATGATTTTACACGTGGAAAATCCCCATTGGTCGGGGCTGTTAACGGGTTATCGGATCCAAAACCGGACCCGAACGGCGTTCCGTTATGGTGGATGCGACGTGTCGGTCACCCTTGAAGAAAGCACTTCTATGACGCGCGATTTATCGTCATGGAAATGGACACTTCCGTGATGATAATTTTGGTAATGTCATGGAACACTTCTACGACAGCACAGGTATGACTATCTTGATTCTGTCATAAATTTGTCATGGATGTACATGCATGACAGAAAACGTGACCTACTGTGACAAACACGTATCATCACGGAAGTGTATTTTTTTGTAGTGCTACTTCATGTCATCTTGCCTAATGTGTTACTCCGTTCTTATGAACTTAATACTCTAGATGCATGCTGGATAACGGTCGATGTGTGGAGTGATAGTAGTAGATGCAGAATCGTTTCGGTCTACTTGACACAGACGTGATGCCTATATTCATGATCATTGCCTTAGATATCATCATAACTATGCGCTTTTCTATCAATTGCTCGGCAGTAATTTGTTCACCCACCGTAATACATGTTATCTTGAGAGAAGCCACTAGTGAAACCTATGGCCCCCGGGTCTACTTTACATCATATAAGTTTCCAATCTACAATTCTAGTTTACTATTTATTTTGCAATCTTTATTTTCCAATCTATACCACAAAAATACCAAAAATATTTATCTTATTATCTTTATTAGATCTCACTTTTGCAAGTGGCCGTGAAGGGATTGACAACCCCTTTATCGCGTTGGTTGCAAGGTTCTTATTTGTTTGTGCAGGTACTAGGCGACTTGCGTGTAGTCTCCTACTGGATTGATACCTTGGTTCTCAAAAACTGAGGGAAATACTTATGCTACTTTGCTGCATCACCCTTTCATCTTCAAGGGAAAACCAACGCATGCTCAAGAGGTAGCAATGCCTTTCAGGTTGAAAAGCGCTGGTTCGACATTTGCCCGAGCGGTCCAAATTGGTTTTGAGCCCCAGCTGCATAGAAAAATGGAAGCCTATATGGATGATATAGTAGTCAAAACCAAGGACAAGGCCACGCTCGTGCAGGATCTGGAAGAAACATTTGCCAACCCGCGCAAGATCAACCTCAAGCTCAACCCAGAGAAGTGCGTGTTTAGCGTCCCATCCGGCAAACTTCTTGGGTTCTTTGTGTCTCAACGTGGAATCGAAGCAAATCCCGACAAGATCAAAGCAATTGAGTAGATTGAGGCACCAAGACGAGTCAAAGACGCCCGTAGGCTTGTCGGCTGTGTTGCTGCTCTAAGTAGGTTCATCTCCAAATCGGCTGAGCGTGCCCTCCCTTCTTCAAAGTTTTGAAGAAGGTGGGTCCAATGAAATGGACTCCGGAGGCAGAGGCAGCGCTACAAGATTTGAAGAAGTACCTCTCCTCCACGCCAATACTAGTCGCACCTAAACCGCAAGAGCCGTTGCTGCTATATCTTGCGGCAACAAATCAAGTGGTTAGTGTTGTGCTAGTGGCCCAGAGAGAATTTGAGGAAGAAGCAGCGGTAGCAGCAGAGCCATCGGATGATAAGCCGGAGCTCTCCCCGGCAGGGCCTGATGCCGGCAAGGCAGAACCACCGGCAGAGCCTGGTCCTGGCAAGATAGAGTCCGTGCAAGCAGGCGAAGTCGAACAGAAGAAGAAGGTGGTGCAGCACCTGGTTTATTTTGTCAGTTCCCTCTTGCAGGGGGCTAGATCAAGCTATTCTGGCATACATAAGCTACTTTTCGGCCTTCTTATGGCCTCGAGAAAGCTGCGTCAGTATTTCCAAGCGCATGAGATCACCGTCGTCACCCGCCTCCCTTTTCAACGAATCTTGCACAATCCGGATGCCACTAGGAGGACGGACTGAAGCTGTTGGCAGAGATACATGGAGGCATGTGTGGCTCTCACATAGGGTCAAGAGCCCTTGCCGGCAAAGCGTTCTGGCAAAATTTCTTCTGGCCCACCGCTCTCCAGGATGCGACTGCCCTAGTAACCAAGTGTGAAGCGCCAGTTCCATTCAAAGAAGCTTCATCAGCCAGCCCAAGCCCTTCAAACAATCCCTCTTTCCTGGACCTTTTCAATTTGGGGGCTCGACACACTGGGCCCCTTTCCCCGTGTCGTCGGGGGCTTTGAGTACTTGTACATCGCAATCGACAAGTTCACAAAGTGGCCGGAAGTGGAACCGGTGAGAGAGGTGACAACACAATCAGCCATCAAGTTCTTGAAGGGACTAGTTTTCCGTTTTAGTGTGCCAAATAGAGTCATCACCGACAACGGCACGCAGTTCACGAGCCGCACCTTCATGCAGTACATTCGAGACCTCAGCGGCAAGGTTTGTTTTGCTTCTGTTGCTCATCCCAGAAGCAATGGCCAGGCTGAGAGGGCGAATGCAAAAGTGCTGCGAGGCCTCAAGACCAGAACTTTTGACAGGCTGCACAAATGCGGAAGATGCTGGATGGATGAGTTGCCAACGGTTCTTTGGTCGATCAGAACGACACCAAATCGAGCCACTGGCCAGACACCCTTTGCCCTGGTATACGGGGCAGAAGCAGCTCTCCCCACGGAACTCATATGGGTCACCTCGAGTGCTCACTTATGATGAGCTTGAGCAAGAGCAGTTGCGCCAAGATGATGTGATGCTCCTGGAGGAAGATCGTCTTCAGGCTGCTGTGCGAGTCGCTCGCTACCAGCAAGCCTTGCGCCGCTACCATAGCCACAAGGTTCATGCCTGAAGCCTTGAGGATGGAGACCTTGTTCTTCGGCGAATCCAATCCACCAAGAATTCAAACAAGTTGACGGCAAAGTGGGAAGGCCCTTATTGGGTATACGAGTCACCAGGCCCGACGCAGTCCACCTGGAGACCGGAGATGGCATTCCGATGAGCAATTCCTGGAACATCGAACATCTTTGCAAGTTTTACCCCTAAGGCGTGGTTGCCGGGAGCCTCAACAACCCCCTTTTGTACTAGCCTTGCCGGCAAGGCACGTAACCCTATGTACAAAGCCAGTCACAGACCCTGTGCGCAGTCAGGGAAAGAAACCCTTAGTATGTACAGTTTCCTGTTGATTTCCATGATTATGTGTATAAGTATATGCATGCTTATCCAGGGTATTGTACTACTTTTTGATTCCAACAAATATTAACGGACTGCCAAGGGTCCATGCTCTTACCCTCTCTTCCTCCCAGCCATGGCAAGGATGCTCGATCCCGCCAAGGACCCGGCTCCGGCAAGAAGTTGAGAAGACCGCCCGGCACGGCGATCCCCGGCAAACCAAACTGATAAAGTTTACCTCTTGCCCATCCATGTTCGTAACCTATGACTTGTGAATTAGAAAACCTCGCCACTCTCTTTTGGAAAACTCGGGTGCTCCCATTCCCGGCCCGAACGCTGCTTCGGTCAGAATGGTCGTAGTAGCCCTTGCTAAAATAAGATGGACGCGGGGCTGGACCCTTTGTCTGTAACCCGACAGATGTGATTCTACGGCAGGCGCAGAGGGCACTAGCAGGACGGCTTGCCGGGAGGACTCGTTTATTTGCGTTAAGGATGCATTTTGCCTCTGCACGAATGTATACATGCATGGGTTCCCAGCCAGGCTAGTCTTTTTCATTAACATGCTGATACAAGTACGGATGTTAAAGAACATAAGCATGGGCTTGAGAGATTACATTACTTAGAAATTAAAATTCGGCAAATGCCTACAAGTTTAAAAGAAAGATAAGTGCCCCGTGATTCCCGTTCTTGCCCCTTTCCTCCCAGGTGCGGCAGGTGAAGGCAAAGAAGGGGCGATGGGGAACGCGCCGATGAAGAGCATGGCGAGGATGAGCCTCGGCGGAGCGCGTGGCCGAGGGAGGAGGGCGACGCAGATGATAGAGCTACCACCAATGGTCAGCCGAAGTCGGAATCAGCGTCCTCCCACTTGATACCCTCATCGTCGCTGTCGCTGCCCTCCTCGTCACTCTCGCCCGAGGAGGAGGTTTCGTTGTCGGTGGAGCTCTCCGCGCAACACCTTAGGCGACTTCCCAAGTGCCCAAAAACCTTGACGGAGAGCAGGCCATTCTCCATTAAATTGAAGTGGAGGACGAGCCCCTCTGACGGGTTATGGGCACGGGCGAAGGTTTTCCACCCACGGCGGAGATACATGAGATGAGGGGCGGGGAAGTCAACGTCGACCCGCATGCTGCCATTCCCGCAGCCCCTCATATGCAGCTTCAAAGCCTGCGGCGGGTCAAGCTCCATTACCGGAGCAAACGGGGTGGGGAGGCGGACGTGACCGCACACCGGCTTGTATAGCCTGATGAAGAACTCGCAGGGCTGGTCTCCGGCATGGCCCTCCATTGTGGAAGGGGCCGCTGGCGGAAGCGCTACCGGTGCGCCGCCCCGTCCTCCTCTCCCTTGAGCGCCACGGCGGCCCCGGCCTCGCTCCCTCCCTCCTCTCGCAGCAGGCTCTGCTGCCATGAGCTCCGGATGAGGGGGGACACGCTGTCGAGCAGAAGCTCTCGTCGCCGCTACTAGAGCACCGACGCGCCCTCTCACCATGGCGAAGGGAAGAGAGAGACCAAGCAAGGAGGAGAGGAATGCAGAAGGACGCCATCCCTCTCCCCCTCTTTATAGAGGGGCGGGGCCCGGGCTCGGACCCCCAACCTAAGGGCGGCCACCCCAATCGACTAATCCGGATGCCAGGGGCGCGAGGAATCAGGACCGACCCGCTGCTCCAATCAGCGGCGCCCGGCCTCCCGCCCCGTGATCGTGGGGCGCGGGCGCCATGATGGCCACGACCCGAGTCCATTTAGTAAATGAGTCGCGCCCCTACGGCTTCCTCTTTTTTATGGGGAAGACGCGGACCGCCTCTTCACTATTTCACCGTGGGGTGACGTAAGCATGCTGCAGCCACTCCACGCACGACCCCCACGTCACGCACTCAATGCGGATCATGAGGAAGCGCAACTGGCGAGGGAGTTACCACAGTTAAAACTCTGCCACGCATGCCCGTGCACCGTTCTGGGCCTGGCCCTACAACGCCTTGCGCTTATGTGTGGCCCAGGCCCGGGGGCTCCTGTCGGTGTACAAAAGTAGGGACCTTTCTGTACCCCTTTACTTGTGCACGGGCAGTCGTAGCCGCACCTGCAGCCAGGCTTGGCGGGGCAGAAGAAGGAAAGATGCGAGGCTGCCAGGGCAGCACTCAAGCCAGAAGCATAATGAGCAAAGGGACAAGATGGGCTTCCCCCAGCAAGAGCCTTGCCGGGGCGGCCCACATAGCCCCGGCAAGAGCCTTGCCAGGGCAACTTTCCCAACACCAGCAAGGCCACCACCCTTGAGCCTGAGAGCTCTGACACCATCGATAGTGTCAAGACCAAGACTCGGGGGTGCCTTGCGTAGTGGCATGCAGATCTTTGTGAAGACCAAAGGCCTGCAAGCCTAGATGAGAACCAGAAGACGAAGACCCCCGGCAGATGACCGAAGACCCCCGGCAAGATCCTTGCCGGGGACGCTCGCCTGCCGCCGGCAAGACCCTTGCCGGGGACGCCCACGAGACCCCGGGAAAGCCCTTGCCGGGGGCATCTGTGGGGCCGAGGCCAGGCCCGCACCTGCCAGAGTTTCGCTGCCCCGCGCCCGTTCCGACGTGGCGGCCATCCCGCCAACTAGGCGAGCGCCTACTTGGCAGGATGCAGCTTCTGGGACAACTAGCCAAGCACCTACATGGTGGCATGCAAATCTTCGTGAAGACCCTGCCACCGCACCAGCTCACCAGCCAGCCAGCCAGCGTGGTGCTGCATGCCTCGACAGCTTGGAATCGCGTCAAAGCGAGGCGAGGCGGCGACGGACGGGACGAGCTTCTTTGCCGTCCCCGATAAAGCAACAGGGACGTCGTCAGCGCATTAAATGTGTTTGTCCTACGGTGCCAGGCGATAGACTTGTACACCGTACATACTTTCCACCTCATGTGTGCCACTGTGGCAACCCCTTTGACATATAAAAGGAGGTCCGAGGCGTACTGAGGAAGGATTCGGACTTTTTGCACTGGGCATGCACCGCAGCTAGTTCAAGAGCTCAAGAACACGAAATACACACAAAGCAGGACTAGAGTTTTACGCATCGTTTGCGGCCCGAACCTGGGTAAAAATCCCCCCGCGTTGATCTTCTAGACCCGCTCTTTGGCAGCTCCACGCCCCACCAACCGTACAAGGGACTCCCCGAGGGATCCCACAGGTGTCGTTCCTGAGCCCCAACAGTAGCATTCCACATCAAAAATTCTGTTTTTATCATTTACCTACTCAAGGACGAGCAGGAATTAAGTTTGGGGATGCTTGGTACGTCTCCAACGTATCTGTAATTTTTGTTTGTTTCATGCTATTAAAGTATCAGTCTTGGATGTTTTATATATATTTACTAGCAACTTTACATCATTTTTTGGGACTAACCTATTAACTTAGTGCCATTGCCAGTTGTTGTTTTTGCTTGTTTTCTTACTTTGCAGAATATCAATACCAAGCGAAGTCCAAATGCCACGAAACTTTTTGGAGATTTTTTCTCGCAGGAAGAGACCCTGGAAGCTTCTGGAGGCCACGAGAGGAGGCCCATGGGGACCACTAGGCACCAGGGCGCCTGGGGCCTCTGGCGTGCCCTAGTGGCTAGTGGAGCCCACGGGAACCGCCTTGACCTACCTTCGACTCTATAAATACTCTAAAATCACAAAAACCCTAGGGGAGTCGACAAAACACTTTTTCCGCCAAGGCAAGTTTCAGAACCACGAGATCCAATCTAGAGGCCTTTTTCGGCACTCTACCGGAGGGGGCAATGATCACGGAGGGGTTCTTCATCACCCTTTTTGATAGTTCCATGTTGTTATATTATCATTCTTGGATGTTTTATATTCATTTTATAGCAACTTTATATCATTTTTTGGGACTAACTGATGACCCACAAGTATAGGGGATCTATCGTAGTCCTTTCGATAAGTAAGAGTGTCGAACCCAACGAGGAGCGGAAGGAAATGACAAGCGGTTTTCAGCAAGGTATTCTCTGCAACCATTGAAATTATCGGTAACAGATAGTTTTGTGATAAGATAATTCGTAACGGGGATTTATCTTAATACTTTTTGTAGCAAAGGACAAGCCTGGATGCTCTTATATAAAGCAAAGCACTCCCGAGGTCATGGGAATTATTGTCAAGTTAGTTTTCATCATGCTCATATGATTCACGTTCGTTACTTGATAATTTGATATGTGGGTGGACCGGGTGCTTGGGTGTTGTCCTTACTTGGACAAGCCTCCCACTTATGATTAACCCCTCTCGCAAGCATCCGCAACTACGAAAGAAGAATTAAGATAAATCTAACCATAGCATGAAACATGTGGATCCAAATCAGCCCCTTACGAAGTAACGCATAAACTAGGGTTTAAGCTTCTGTCACTCTAGCAACCCATCATCTACTTAGTACTTCCCAATGCCTTCCCCTAGGCCCAAACAATAGTGAAGTGTCATGTAGTCGACATTCACATAACACCACTAAGGAAAGACAACATACATCTCATCAAAATATCGAACGAATACCAAATTCACATGATTACTTATAACAAGACTTCTCCCATGTCATCAGGAACAAACGTAACTACTCACAAAGCATATTCATGTTCAAAATTAGAGGAGTAATAACTATCATTAAGGATCTGAACATATGATCTTCCATCGAATAAACCAACTAGCATCAACTACAAGGAGTAATCAACACTACTAGCAACCCACTGGTACCAATCTGAGGTTTTGAGACAAAGATCGGATAGAAGAGATGAACTAGGGTTTGAGAGGAGATGGTGCTGGTGAAGATGTTGATGGAGATTTACCCACTCTCGATGAGAGGATAGTTGGTGATGACGATGGTTTCAATCCCCCCCCCCGCCCGGTAGGAAAGTTTCCCCTGTAGAACAGCTCCATCGGAGCCCTAGATTGCTTTTGCCCAGGTTCCTCCTCGAGACAGCGGCGCTTCATCCCCAAAGCTCTCTCCTGATTTTTTCCAGGTCAAAACACATCATATAGCAGAAGATGGGCACCAGAAGCCTGCCAGGGGCCCCACAAGCCATAGGGGCGCTCTTAGGGGGGTAGGGCGCCCCTCAGGCTTGTGGCCTCCTAGTGGGTCCCTCTGGTATTTTCTTCGCCCAATATTTCTTATATATTCCAAAATAATTCTTTGTAAATTTTTAGGACTTTTAGAGTTGTGCAGAATAGGTCTCTCACATTTGCTCCTTTTCCAGTCCAGAATTCCAGCTACCGGCATTCTCCCTCTTCATGTAAACCTTCTAAAATAAGAGAGAAAAGGCATAAGTATTGTACCATAATGTGTAATAACAGCCCATAATGCAATAAATATCAATATAAAAGCATGATGCAAAATGGACGTATCACTAACCTATTGACATAGTGCCCAGTGCCAGTTGTTGTTTTTTGCTTCGCAGAATATCAGTACCAAACGAAGTCCAAATGCCACAAAACTTTTTGGACATTTTTTCTACCCACAAGACAACTTGGGAGCCAAGGAAGTTCAAGAGGGGAGGCCCGTGGGGCCCACTAGACACCAGGGCACGCCAGAGGCCTTTGGCGCGCCCTGATACGTCTCCGTCGTATCTACTTTTCTAATGCTTTTCCTCTTTGTTTTGGACTCTAATTGCATGATTTGAATGAAACAAACCCGGACTGACGTTGTTTTCAGCAAAACTACCATGGTGTTGTTTTTGTGCAGAAATAAAAGTTCTCGGAATGGAAAAAACTTTTTGGAGATTTATTTTAGAATAAAAGAAAATTACTGGAGCCAATAACCACCGAGGGGGGCCCCTGGGTGAGCACAACCCACCTGGGCGTGCCCCCCTCCAAGCGCGCCCAGGTGGGTTGTGCCCACCTGGTGGCCCCACGGACCCTATCTCTGACTCCTTCAATACCTATATTTGGAGAAAAAACAGGGAGGAAGAATTATCTCGTTTCACGATATGGAGCCGCCACCACTTCCTGTTCTTCATCGGGAGGCCAGATCTGGAGTCTGTTCGGGACTCAAGAGAGGGGGATCTTCGATCTTCGTCATCACCAACCCTCGTTCATCGCCAATTCCATGATGCTCCCCACCGGGAGTGAGTAATCCCTTCGTAGGCTCGTTGGTCGGTGAGGAGTTGGATGAGATTCATCATGTAATCGAGTTAGTTTTGTTAGGGCTTGATCCCTAGTATCCATTATGTTCTAAGATTGATGTTGATATGACTTTGGCATGCTTAATGCTTGTCACTTTGGGCCCGGGTGCCATGATTTCAGATCTGAAACGTTTATGTTATCACCATTATATCTATGTTCTAGATCCGATCTTGCAAGTCATATTCACCTATTACATGTTATGATCCGTAAACCCTGGAGTCACAATAGTCGGGATACTTTCCGGTGATGACCGTAGTTTGAGGAGTTCATGTATTCGCTATGTGTTAATGCTTTGTTCCCATTCTCTATTAAAAGGAGGCTTTAATATCTCTTAGTTTCCTTATGCACCCCGCTGCCACGGGAGGGTAGGACAAAAGATGTCGAAAGTTCTTTCCATAAGCACGTATGACTATTTACGGAATACATGCCTACATTATATTTATGAAATGGAGCTAGTTTTGTATTGCCCTAGGTTATGACTGTTATATGATGAATATCACCCAATGAATCCACCGATCCAATGCCTACGAATTTCTCTTATATTGTTCTTGCTAAGTTACTACTATTGTTGTGATTGTTACACTTGCTACAAAACCATTGCTATCACTATTATCACTACTATCACTACTATCATATTACTGTGCTACTGATCATATTGCTGCATATATTTAATCTCCAGGTGTGATTGAATTGACAACTCAACTACTCATACTTGCAAGTATTCTCTGGCTCCCCTTTTGTCAAATCTATAAATTTCGGTTGAATACTCTTCCCTCGAAAACTATTGCGATCCCCTATACTTGTGCGTTAAAAAGACCTATTTCTCGCACCGTTGCCGGGGAGCATAGCTATATTTGTTGAGTCACTTGGGATTATTGTCTATTTTATCACTATGAAGAATCTGAAGGATACAAAAACTAAGATCTTTTCCTTTAAGACTAGGGGAGGTAAGGAACTGGCATCTAGCTCTGCACTTGATTCACATTCCATTCTGAGTAAACTTGCGACACCACCACGTACATGTGATGCGGCTTGAACTATGTCGGTATTTCCCCAAAAAGGAATGGATGATGCAGCACAGCTATAGTAGTATTTCCCTAAGTGATGACACCAAGGTTATCGAACCAGTAGGAGAACCACGCAACACTACATGAACGACACCTGCACATAAAGAACAAATACTTGCAACCTGACATAAAAGAGGGGTTGTCAATCCCTCTTGGGTAAAAAGATATATAATTTTGTAGTAGATCGGATAAATAGATCTCGCGGGAATGAGAGACAAAATAAATAACAATAAATTGCAGCAAGATATTTTTGGGTTTTTGGATTAATAGATCTGAAAATAAAAGCAAATAAAAAGTGGACCTCGAAGGCAAATATGATAAGGAAGAGACCCGGGGGTTGTATATTTCACTAGTGGCTTCTCTCGAGAAAATTAGCATACGGTGGGTAAACAAATTACTTTTGGGCAATCGATAGAACCTCAAATAATCATGACGATATCCAGGCAATGATGATTATATAGGCATCACGTCCAAGATTAGTAGACCGACTCCTGCCTGCATCTATTACTATTACTCCACACATCGACCGCTATCCAACATGCATCTAGTGTATTAAGTTCATGGAGAAACAAAGTAATGCAATAAGAACGATGACATGATGTAGACAAGATCTATTCATGTAGGAATTAGACCCCATCTTGTTATCCTTAATAGCAACGATACATACGTGTCATTTCCCCTTCTGTCACTAGGATTGAGCACCGTAAGATCGAACCCATCACAAAGCAGCTCTTCCCATGGCAAGAAAAATTGATCTAGTCGGCCTAACTAAACCAAAGATTCTAAGAAGAAATACGAGGCTATAAGCAATCATGCATATAAGAGACCAAAAGACTCAAATAACTTTCATGGTCGGATCCCAACAAACACACCGCAAAAAGAGTTACATCAAATAGATCTCCAAGAGACCATTGTATTGAGAATCAAAAGAGAGAGATGAAGCCATCTAGCTACTAACTACAGACCCGTAGGTCTGCAATGAACTACTCACACATCATCAGAGAGGCACCAATGAGGATGATGAACCCATTCGTGATGGTGTCTAGGTTGGATATGTGGTTTCTAGAACTTGCGGCGACTGTAATTGTTTTTCATCGACTCCTCTAGGGTTTCTGGAATATTGGTCAAAGAGGCAGTGCTGGAGGCCACCGAGGTGGGCACAACCCACCAGGGCGCGGCTGGGCCCGCATGCGCTCCCAGGTGGGTTGTGCCCCCACGGGGCACCCCTCTGGTACTTCCTTGGCCCAACTTGTGTCTTCTAGTCCAGAAAAAATCACCAAAAAGTTTCACTGCATCCCAAAAAATGATATAAAGTTGCTATAAAATGATTGTAAAACATTCAAGAATGATAATATAATAGCATGGAACAATAAAAAATTATAGATTGGATTTTCGTATTATTGAAATAGGATAACAAAAATATTCAAATAAAAAATAAGAAAGAAGCTCAAAATATGTAACACAAAAAATATTTTCCATGTTAAAAAAACCCCAAGAAGGTCAAATTAAAATAAGAGAGCACTTCAAAAAAAGTTTATAAGAACATTAGAACTTCTTTCATTTGGTATATATTTGGTTTAATAAAAATGTCCACCTACTATTTCCAAATAAATCGATTGAAAGTTTTGTATATACCGTTCAAAACAAGTTTATTACATCACTGGTACTTTTCCCATTACTAATGAATAACACCATCCTGATTAAAAAAATTAAGTTGTATGATATTTATAAAAATCTCAGATTTTCCCCGATACTAAAGATTAAAACAGAGAAGTTCAATTTTAAAAAACGAAGTAGTTCAATGCATATAAAAAACTAAGTTTTTTCTCGTCACCGAGGAATAAAACCAAGAAGTTCAATTTTAAGAATGGGAGCAGTGTTATATTTATTTGAAAACCCGGTTTTTTTCCGGTTACTACAGAATAAAACTAATAAGGTCATTCGAAATAACGAAGAAGTTTGATGTTTCTATAAAAACTCCAATTTTCACATTTCTAAAAACACACACAAAAAGTTCAAATAAAAAGTTAGAGCGGTTAGATGTCAATAAAAAATTCAGATTTTTTGTTACTAAAACGAAACATAGAGAAGTTCAAATTCATAACTGCCGGAAGTTCACATACTGGATGGTGTGTGTTTTCATATGAGAAAATTGAATAAAAAGTTAAAAGTATAAAAATTCCATTGCTAGAAGTTCAGGTACTCGGCACGGGGAAGTTCAAAACTTCTTGTGAGAGAGGTAATCGGCACGATATATCGTTTGTGCAACTCCGATGAACGGTGAGAAATTACGAACAAAAATACGTGACAGAAGTCAAACTGAAAATAGCAGGAAGTTCAACTACTACACGGAATGCGTTTCAGATGAGAATTAAATGAATAAAAACTAAAATCCTAAAAGGTTTGTTGCAAAAAGTTCACGTGCTCATCCCGGCATAGTTCAAAATTTCTAGTGTGAGATGTCCATCCTTCAATTACATGTTTAAAAAAAGGCAAAAATGACGTTGTTTTTTCCATTTTCAAAACTGCTCTCAAACGGCAATGGATTAGAATCTAACATCTACATGAAAAAGTTGCTCCTATTCATCATCTTTCTAACGGTATATTATATGCTACATTCCGATGAACAGTTTAAACTTTTCATGTATACCATTTAGAGCATGTTTTTATGTATTCAAAAAATTATTTTGAACCGTCGCGAGAATGGAAAATGATCAACATGGGAAAGTTGCATGTTTTCAACAGCTTTCCATCGGTATATCATTTGCTCAATTCCGGTAAGTGGTTTGGGAGTTATGGGCAAAAAACAGCACGTCAATACCCAAAAAAAATAGTTTAGTAAATTTAGTTAGAAAATGGATTTCCCCGTTTCTAAAAGAAACCTAGAAGTTCAAATTAAATTAATGGAGCAGTTCAATGTTTATTAAAAACTCGGATTCTAACCGCTTATAGAAAATAAAACCAATGTGAGGTTCGAATTAAAATAACATGGAAGATTGGAGTTTATTAAAACCCAAGATTTACATGTTCGAAAAACAAAAACAAAAACCAATGCCATTTTGGCGTTTTTAAAACAAACTCATAAAATGAAAAACATTTCTTGCTAGAAGTTCAAGTGCTCGACGAGGGGAAGTTGGAAATTGCAACCCACTTTACGCACACATAATTCTCTCTCCCGTTTGTGTCTATGTTTTTACAAATAAAACAAAATTTAAAAAATGTGGAGGAGGTCCAATATTTATGACAAAACTAAGATATTTTAATGCTAAAATTAAATAAACCAAGAAGCCCAAATTACAAAATAGATAAGTTCGATATTTATAAAGAAACTCAGATTTTCCTTGTTGCCAAATTATAAAAATGACAAAATTCAAATTAAAATAGAGGAGTATTTCGATGTATACGGGAAACTCAAATTATTACCGTTTGTAAGAAAAAAAAACTATGAAGTTCAATTTACAAAAAAAATGTTTGATGCTTATTTAAAACCATATTTACCATTGCTAAGAATATGACTAAGAAGTAGAAATTAAAATAACAGAGAAGTTCGAAGCATATAAAGAACTCAGATTTGTTGCAAGATGTTCACGTGCACCTCCGTGCGCGGTTCAGAATTTATATTGCGGGACGTCTGACCTCCAATTACATGTTTTAAAATGGCAAAAAATGACGCCCAACCTTCAATTGCGTGTAATTCAACGTATACACAAAAAATGTGACAGAAGTTCATATTGAAAACAACGAGAAGTTCAAGTATTGCAATGAATGCATTTCAGGTAAGAATAAAAGTATAGAAAATAAAAGCTTAAAGATTTATTGAAAGAAGTTCAAGTGCTCTGTCCGGGGAAGTTCAAAAATTCTTGCGAGAGAGGTTCACCTTGTATTTCCCATGTTCAAAAAAACAAAAAAAATTGCGTTTTAAAATAATTCTCTTAATCTACAAAGAAGTTCAGTTATTATTTGGGAGCAATTTGATTTCAAAAAGAAAATAAAAAATCCTAATTATAAAAACGAAAAGCATTCATGTACTACATGGTGTGTGTTTAATATGAGAAAAATGAATAAAAAGGCAAGGTCCAAATTTTTTGTTGCTATAAGTTCAAGTCCTCGGTGGGAGAAAGTTAAAAAATTATTATGAGAGAGGTTTGTACAAAAGGAATATCATTTGTGTAATACCGAGAAATGGATGAGAAATTACAAACGAAAATACGTCACAGAAGTTTAACGTGAATACAGCAGGAAGTTCAACTACTACACTGAATGAATTTCAGATGAAAAACTTTTAAAACCGTCGCGATTATAAAAAAAATGATCAACACGGGAAAGTTGCGTGTTTACAACACATTTTCATCGGTATATCACGTGCTCAATTAGTGGATGGAGAGCTACGAGCAAAAAAAGAAAGTGAAAAACAGAGTAAAGTTCAAGTAGACATGTCGAGAAGTTCAGGTTCTTCACGCGGTGCATTTTCGAATAATCTGTTTCGCGATAAAGCCAGAACACATGATCTTGCCGTATTCGAAATTACTTGAAAACGTCTAGGAATCAGAGAAAACCATCTACACAAAAAAGTTTCACATTTTCCGTAGCTTTTCAACGGTATATTATTTGCGACATTCCGATAAAGTTTGTAGAAATTACGGCAATTTTTTTTAGCCATTTTCAAAATTGACTTAAAACCGTAAGGAATTGGGAGAAACAATAAATACAAAAAAGTTTGGAATTTCCTCAAGCTTTCCAACGCCATATCATTTGCTGCATTCGGACGTACGATTAAAAAATTAGCTTGAAAAATACAAACTCGCTGAAACTTGTACCATTTTCTAAATTACTCTTAAACTGTTCAGAATTAGAAAAAACTTTCAACATGAAAAAGCAGCACATTTTCATAAGCTTTCTAACGCCATATCGTTTGCCTCAATTAGATTAGCCGTTTAGAAATGGCATCGAAAATACGAACTCGGCTGTTCGGTTTGTGAAATTTTACGATTTTTCAAATTACTCTTTAACCATATGGAATTAGAGAAACTATCAACATGTGGAATGTGCAGTTTTGCAGCAGCTTTCCAATGCCATATTATTTGCATCATTCTAATAAACGGTTTAGAAATGCGATCGAAAATATGATTCAAGTTTTTTGTATGAAGAAAAAACGGTTTTTAAAACTGCTCTGAAACGGCTTACATTTTGCCAAAAATTTAACTTGCATCCTGATACTCGTGTCCGTAGCTTTCCAACGGTGTATCGCAAGCTCATTTAGACAATGTTGCGGGAAGTTCAACCTAGCACTGGGGGAAGTTCAGGTCGAACAACTCACGCAGTAAAATTCCAACAGACGCAAGTTCATCACGACCCGAGAGCAAAATCCGCCAAGGAGCGAGATTCCTATTTAAAACGGGCATTTAGTTGCTAAAAACCATTTGCAAATTACACTTACATCACATAGAACACGACTGACCAGAATAAATTCGCGCAGGTAGACACGGTTGCCAAGATAGCCCGAAGGTCGGGTTCCTAGAGAGGGAAGTTCAGGCGTGTAACTCAGGAAGTTCATGTTGTGATCAGAATAATATTCTGATCCCGTGATCAGAATAGTATTAGACTATATATATTTTGATCACGGGATGAGAATAATATTTTGATCGCAACCTGACCTGCCCTGACAGTAGTATGTTGAACTTTTTCTAGTGCTAGGTTGAACTTCCGCCAACATTGCCCAAATGGGGCTGGCGATATACCGTTGGAAAACTATGGACACAAGTATTATGACCCAAGTTACATTTTTGGCAAAATGTGAGCGGTTTAAGAGCAGTTTTGAAAACCGTTTTTTCCTCATACAAAAAACGTGAATCGTATTTTCGATTGCATTTCTAAACCGTTATCGGAACGAGGCAAATAATATGGCGTTGGAAAGCTACTGCAAAACCACTCCTTCCACATCTTAAAAGTTTTCTCTAATTCCCTATGGTTAAAGAGTAATTTGGAAAATCGTAAAATTTCGCAAACCAAACAGCCGAGTCCGTATTTTCGATGTCATTTCTAAACGGCTAATCCAATTGAGGCAAATGATATGGCGTTGGAAAGCTTATGAAAATGCGCTACTTTCTCATGTTGATAGTTTTTTTCTAATTTTGAACGGTTTAAAACTAATTTAAAAAAGGTACAAGTTCCACCGAGTTCATATTTTCTAGCTAATTTTTTAACCATACGTCCGAATGCAGCAAACGATATGGCGTTGGAAAGCTTCAGAAAATGCGAAACTTTTTGGTATATATTGTTTCTCCCAATTACTTACTTTTTTAAGTAAATTTTGAAAATGGCTAAAAATATATTTTTGCCGTAATTTCTATAAACTTTATCAGAATGGGGCAAATAATATACCCTTGAAAAGCTATGGAAAATGTGAAACTTTATCATGTTGATGGTTTTCTTTGATTCCTAGCCGTTTTCAAGTAATTTCAAATATGGCGGGATCATTTGTTCTGCCTTTATCGCGAAACAGATTATTCGAAAATGCACCGGGTGAAGAACTTGAACTTCTCGGCATGTCTACTTGAACTTCACTCTGTTTTTCACATGCTTTTTTTGCCCGTAGCTCTCCATCCACTCACCAGAACACTCACCGGAATTGAGCAAGTGATATGCCGGTGGAAAGCTGCTGTAAACACGCAACTTTCCCATGTTGATCTTTTTTTCATACTCGCGAGATTTTAAAAGTTTTTCATGTGAAATTCATTCACTGTAGTAGTTGAACTTCCTACTGTTTTCACGTTGAACTTGTGACATATTTTCGTTTGTAACTTTCTCATCCATTCGTCGGTGTTACACAAAATGATATTCCTTTTGCACAAACCTCTCTCACAATAATTTTTTTAACTTTCTCCGACGGAGGACTTGAACTTATAACAACAAAACTTTTAGCTTTTGCTTTTTTATTATTTTTTAATACAAAATGCACACCATGTAGTACGTGAACTCGCAGTTATCAATCTGAACTTCTCTCGGTTCGTGAAAATATGTGAGTCTTTTTATGAATTTTTAATCTAATTTTATTAATCTTTTTCTATGAATTTAGAAGCGCTCTATTTTTAAAAGTTGAACTTCTTGTTATTTTATTTTTGAACTTCTTGTTTCCATTCTTTAATAACGAGAAAAATTTGAGTTTTCTATAATAATCAAACTTCTCCATTTTTTTAATATGGACTTCCTGGTTTTATTTCTTAATCTTTTTTATGAAATTTTGAAGCGTTCTATTTTTAAAAGTTGAACTTCTTGTTTTTTATTTTTGAACTTCTTGTTTCAATTCTTTAATAACGAGGAAAATCTGAGTTTTCTATAATCATCGAACTTCTATATCAAACCGCTCTAACTTTTTTATTTGAATTTCTTTTATGTATTTTTAGAAATATGAAAATTGTAGTTTTGTTAGAAACATCAAACTTCTTCGATATTTTGAATTGAACTTATTTGTTTTATTCTTAAGTAACCAAAAAAATTCGAGTTTTTAATTAAATATCAATCTTCTCCATGTTTTTAAATTGAACTTCTTGGTTTTATTCTTCGGTAACGAGAAAAACTGAGTTTTTAATGTACATTGAATTACTCTATTTTTAAAATTGAACTTCTTGGCTTAATCTTTAGTATCGGGGAAATTCGAATTTTTTAAAAAAGGGGAAAATCTTTTTAAAACCTTTTCTCGTGTTCCCTTTTTAATTTGAACTTATTAGTTATTCTTTAGAACGAGAATCTGAGGTTTTTATCAACTTTGAACTTCTCTGTTATTTTAATCTGAACTTCTTAGTTTTATTCTTTAGTAACAGGGAAAATCGAGTTGTTTGAACCTCTTTGTTTTAAAATTTTGAACTTCTTGGTTTTATTTTTTAATAATGTGAAAAATCTGATTTTTTTTATAGACATCGAACTTCACCATTTTTAAAATTTGAACTTCTTAGTTTTATTGGTTAGTAACAGGGAAACTGCTTTTTTTATATGAACAATGATACCGTGCCGTTATTTTTAGTTTGACCTTCTAGTTTTTATAGAATGGGGAAAATCAGTTGTTATACAATATTTTGAAATGCTCCTCTTTTTAATTTGAACTTCTCTGGTTTTTTTACAAACGGGGAAAATCTGTTATAAAGATTTTTTAACTTCTTGCTCAAATTTTTTGTACTTCCAAATTTTCCTTTTAGATATTAAAAAAGTCATTTTTTAACGTTTACCATCTTCGGTTTTTGAATTTTAACTTCTTATAGAATTTTCTTGCGACATTTTATGTGTTTTTTGCTTTTCAGTGCAATGGCCTAGGCGGTCCCTTTTTTCATTCGATGATTTTCTTCTGTACGTGGTACACGTGAACTTCGGAATTTCTGAAACATGAACTTTGCGTGCTATTAATGTTTTCTCAGGAAACTCCATAGTTTTTATTCTTTGAATTCCATGATATTTTTACATTTTTTTGTTTGAACTTGGAAGTTTGTTACACCCGAACTTTCGAAATCACACCTTTTTATACACATTTTCACTTGAATCCAATATATGCAAAAACAATAGGAAAATTTGGGTCAATTCTCATAAGCAACAGGACAACATTTAGAGGGCACCCATAATAGTTTTTTTTGTTTTATTCAGTGTACTACGCACAAGCACATGCACAACACATCCACACAAAAATTTGGCTCACCTAAAATGAAAAAGATTTCAGTGTCACGGGACGACCATATAAGCATCTGGAGTTAGACTTTATAAACTTTTCGAACTGCTCCATTTTTTATTTTTGAACTTCTTGGTTTATTCTATGGTAACGGGGAAAACCACAGGTTTGTAATAAACATTGAAGCACCCTATTATTTAAATTTGAACTTCAAGGTATTTTTTTAGAAATGGTTAAACTTACAAAACAAAATTATATTTTTTTACTTTCTATGGTTTGTTTTTTGTCTCGCGGCATTTTAAGGATTTTCTTTGCTGTCGGTGAAATGGTCTAGGCAGTCCTTTTTTCTATTGATGAATTTCTTCAGTATGTGGTACAAGTGAACTTATGAATTTCTAAAACATGAACTTCGCAATTATATCTAGTAAGTATACTGTCAGTTTGCTCCCTGTGACCATGTGTAGACATTTATAGGAAATAAATTACCAAGGCACACAAATGTCAAATTCCTGGAATACCAACCTAGAAGTTATGTTCGCAATGGTCATATGTAAAATTAGAAAAAACTTCACCTAGAACAGCACTTCTGTTGTACGTTCTTTTCCACAAATAATACTAGAATAAGCTCCCCCCCAAGCATTAAAACAAACAGGTAGAGGGCACACTCAAATTCTTAGAAACGTATGTAGCTTTCTTGCTTACTTATAAAAAAGGCACTAACTAGTGGTCAAATTGAAGAAGACGTCTACACCACTCTTTTCACTAGTACTCTCTCACCCTATCCTCACCACACAATGCCATCAGTCTCTCTCTAGAGTTCTCTCCACTGTATACGGAAGCTTTCAAAGCATAGTGCATATGCAGAAGTTGACAGCTTACCTAGTGTTATCCATCTCTCAGGTAGCAGAAGTATACGACAACAAAAATAAAAAAGATGACGTTTTGCAACTGAATTGGACGTCATACTTGTATAAGGGAAATTACTACCCCGCTTATGCAGGTGCAGAAATCTGAATTATTCAGAAGGGACAAACTCTGAACTTGTAGCTCGATAGAACCCGAACTTCTAGTTTATTTGTGATTTGGGAGACTGAGGAGTGGCAGCGCAATAGTATACGTTTGTGTACAAATCCATAGTGCATAGCTTCCACAAAACTTGTACGCAAATTATCTCTGAAGAAGCAGGGGACCAGGGGACTAGCCGGTCGCAGGAGATGCATCAATTGCTGGGTTGAAGCACACAAATGGTAGAATCTCAATAGAGACTAGCAGTCCAAGTATGGCTAATTAAACCAAGGAGGTAACTTGAAGTCAAACTAATCCCGACTCTGAACTTTCCTGTAGCTTTTTGCTTTAACTGAAGCATGCTTGGGGAAAGTTGAACAGTGATTGATTTTTCCCCAAATCTAGTTCATTCCATTCTAAGCACCCAACAGGGAAAGCAGAGTGATGGGGACAGCCCCAGAAATTAGGAGCACGGGTGTGGCTACTCGCTGGCCGGCAATGGCACTCGACGACGGTGTCGGAGAGGCACTACTGAAGTTCAGGTTCAGTTGCCCCCGCAGGCCATGGCCAGGCCAGCGCATGGACCCTTGCGAGAAACGGCCATCCGTAGGGCAGCCAACATAGAGCGGGCAGGTGCCTGGTGCGGCCGACATCGACGGAGGCGAGTTGGTCGGTGGCACAAGTGGCACTCCACTAGTGGTGGGCAGCGTGCTGACCTCGTGCGGGATGTGCTGCTGGGTAGTTGTCGCTAGTAAGATGCTACCTCAAGAAGGTCAAGGTGACTGCCGCGAGAAGGTCGACAGCAGGTGAGTGCTGTTGGCCGGAGCTGTGCGAGGTCGGTGATGGCAGGTGGCTCCTCTTTTTTGCTGGTGACCCTCACTTGTTGAGCTTGATGGCGGCTGGTCGGCGTATGCGCTCCGGCATGGTGCAGATGAAGGAAGTAGCGACCCTGGCCAAATAAAAGGGAGCGCGGGGTGCGCGGCAGTAGCGACGGGCGCGGGGCGCAGGAAGGTTGTGGTCGGGGTGGGGCTCGGAGGTGGGTTGCGGGAGCGCGCGGGGTCGGCGGCGACACGAATCGAACTCCAGCGACCGCGCTTGGGGACTTGCACTTTGTATGTTGTATGTAGTATCTATCAAAACCGAGAATATGTACGTGTAGTATAGTATATAGTATGTACCATGTTTTGAGTATGCTCTTTTTTACGTACAAAT
Source organism: Triticum aestivum (assembly GCF_018294505.1). Lineage (NCBI taxonomy): Eukaryota > Viridiplantae > Streptophyta > Magnoliopsida > Poales > Poaceae > Triticum > Triticum aestivum. Next base: position 73,237,588 of record NC_057808.1, on the reverse strand, counting down.
ATATACGTATTTCACAAATATAACAAAAACTATGGGCTCAAATGCAATTTTTTCATCTAACTTGCTTTGAAAAATCTTAGATATAGTCTATGAACATATTTAAAATAATAAAATAATATATACATTACCACATGGTAGTATATGAGATATGTTGGGTAACTACCACCAGGTGGTAGGATGGATTTTCCCTCGCCCGTATCATACACCAGAGGCCTTATATATATACCTCGCCATTCTTTGTTAATTGGAGAACATTTCCTTTATCATCATTGTTTGTGCGGCCTTTGTCTCTTCATTCGTCTATAGCAAATATTCCCTCACCCGTATCATTCAGATATTGCGAGCCGTCATCTTTAGGTTCAGTCTGATCCGGGCTCGGGGAGTGCATGATGTCGAACATGGTCTCTTCTCCGTCTCTGACGGTATCGTCCATAGCTTATATTAACTAATCCATAAGAAAGATAAAACAATTTAGTATTCAAATTATAATGCAATCAATAAGGAAAAACTGAATCATAGTAGATAATATGCATCTCGAATAATATCACGCCAATACATCTCGAATAATCCAGATAATATGCATCATCAAATATAATCTCGAATGCATCGTCTCGAATATTATCCAATATAATCTTGAGTATTATCACTTATACATCTCAAATATTATCATATAACATCACTAGCTAATGCAGATCGAATATTATCAAAGAATCTGGTTCACTCACGGTTCCTGAGGCACGGGCTATGGACACACAAAGAGAAGGAACCATCACAGGATCATAGCTCGGGTGAGATCCCTGAAGAACCTGCCAGGTATTGAAGAACATGACGTCCAACGCAACTATGTAGCGACGGACGTGCTCGTCCTCCTCCCTGACACGGCGACGTACCACCTCCTCGAAGGTAGGCTGCCTCCGCGCCGAAAGTGGCCCACGCGACCGCCACCAAAGAAGCTCCAGGTCGACGATGGGAGGTCGGTTCCTCACCAAGCTGCGCACCCCGGAAGGTAGCACCTCCCAGTGCCAGCCCGGCGGAGCCCAATCCCGGACATGGCGCCTCTCAAGCAGGTTGTCGCCACCGAGTCAACGACGAGGATGCGGGCCAGGCAACATCGACAAACTTTTTTCAAATACAACATTAAGATATTAACATATTTTTGATCAATATTTTTAAGATACAATATTAAAATATTTTTAATACATGGTCAACTTTTTTCTATGCTTGGTCGAAATTCCTCAAATGTTTTCTATGCAACTTTTTCTATGCAAATTTATTCTATACTATACATATGGTCAACTTTTTTCTATGCTTGGTCAAAATTTCACCCTATCACTACCAGGGAAAGCCTTATACACAGAGGTATAGCAGTAGCGCTGGACATATCAAAGCGCTACTGCTACGTAGTAGTAGCGCCACGTCAACAAAGCGTGCTACAACTATAGTTGTAGTTGTAGGCTAGGAATAGTAGTAGCGAGCTTGAGGAAAACACGTTATTGCTAAGTGCCTTGTAGCAGCGCATTTCTATTGTACAGCGCTACTGCTAAGAAAAAGAAAATAAGTAGACAAATAAATAGAAAAGTAAATGAAAATCAAAGAAATAGAAAAAGGAGAAATGAAAAAAAGAAAAAGAAAAGAAAAAGAAAAATAGAGGAGCAAGGCATAGCAGTAGCGCTTGTTCACAGAAAGAGCTATAGCTACATTAACAACAGCGCTTTTTCATTCCCGTGCTATAGCTAAGTTCCTTAGATAAAAGGAAAAGAAAAAGGAAATTAAACACCTACTTCCTGTAGTAGTAGCGCGTTTTGATGGAAAGATCTATAGCTAACTTAGCTATAGCGTATTTTTCTACGAGCGCTACTGCTAGTTTGACTTAACCACCACGCGCGGGCTCAAAAATTTGCTAAGTCATTCACCCCTCTGCCCCTCTCCCCCACTCAATCTGTCGCCGTCGTCGATCACCCTGCGCCCGAGCACGCCCGAGAGTCGGCCGTCGCCCGAGCCCGCCCTCGGCCTCACCGTCGCCGCCCGAGCTCGCCCTCAGCCTCACCGCCGCCGCCCTAGACCTCACCTCCACCGCACTCGACCTCGCCGCCGCCTCCGAGCCCTCCCTGGACCATCGCCGCCCGAGCCGCGGACCATAAGCCTCTCCCTCTCTTCTCCCCTGCCCTCCTCTCTCTCTCTCTCTCTCTCTCTCTCTCTCTCTCTCTCTCTGCTAGCTAGGGAAAATTTCATAGAGCGCTACTGTGATGATGTTCATATGAACCCTAGGTGTTCATATGAACCCTAGATTTGTTTAGGGCAGTAGGCATTTTTTTAGCATTTAGGAAAAAAGATTAGCATTTTTTAGGAAATTAGCTAGGGCAAATTTTGATGAAAATGCCTAAACAGTAATTCCATTTATCTTTAAATTAACAGAGGGTATATAAATTATAGTAGCATTTAGCTTTAAATTAATAGAGGCTATAAGCAAAAAATAGTAGCATTTAGCTATAAAAAATTATTTGGACTACGGACCTGAATCTGGTCCAAATTTCATTCAAATGAAATTTGAATTATTTGGACTATGGACCAGAATATTTTTGAAGAAATTGGGTGTACGTACTAAGGTCTTGTTGTGGAAATTTTGGTGAGGTCAGAAGGGTTAGAGAAAATGGAGTTCCTTTGCAATTTCTAATAAGGTCAAGTATTGTTGGAATATTTGCTCTAAAACAATTTGGATGAAAGGAAAATAATGTGTGTGTAAGAGGAATACCTAGAACAGAATTTGGGTTCTGTCCTAGGCAGAGAAGTGTTTAGCTTTAGACAAAAAACAAAATTATTTAGCTATAAATAAAAACAGTGCACTGGTGCGCGTCGGTCCTAAACAAACGGTTTTTACCCCTTTCCGCGACGGCAGTTGGAACCGTCGCCAAGTGAGTGTGTGCGATAGGGTGTCCTTCCCACACGACCCAAAAATCGTCGGGGATAGACCCTCCTGGGACCCAGGCTGGGCCGTGTGCGATCGGGCGAGACAATGAAACCCAATCATTTCCGTAGGTATGTACATCCCACATGGTAATCCGAGAAAATCATTTCCGTAGGTATGTACATCCCACACGGTAATCCAAGAAAATCATTTCCATAGGTATGTACATCCCACACGGTAATTCGAGAAAATCATTTCCGTAGGTATGTACATCCCACACGGTAATCCGAGAAAATCATTTCCGTAGGTATGTACATCCCACACGGTGAATCCCAGAAAAACATTTCCGTTCGTATGTATATCACACACAGTCAATCCAAGGAATACGTTTCCGTTCTTATATACATCCCACACAGTCAATCCAGGGAAAACGTTTCCGTTCGAACGTAAATCCCACACAGTTTTATGTGTAGGCTCGTGTGTGAAAGGTGTAACTATCACACACGGTCTTCCTTGGTTAACTGTTTGCTTTTATCAACTATATCACACATGATTTGATGAAGAAAACTGCGTGGCATTGGGCTATCCATCGCAAGCGCTTTTACTGTTAGAACCGTTTGCAAAGGTCCATGACACATTTAGTAGGTTTATTAGTTTACAATTAATAATTCTAGTATTACGCAAATTCACATTTCCTATCGAACAGTTGTTTGCCAATTTCATATCAGGCACATAAATATATTATAACATCACAGTACGGTAGCTACATGAAAACATCACAATACAACTTATAGCTAGTTCAACTTCATAAGAACAATATATTCATTTCCCTAATCGAGATCATCCAGGCTCGTCTTATCCACCTCTGCTTTCAGTTCAGTAAGAACCCGTTTTGCACGGGCCAACTGGGAAAGTGCCTCCTCCTTCGCCAACACCATCTTAGCAAAGTATTTAAAAAAAATCTGAGCTCATTCTCCACCTACAGCTTTTTATCCCGCATCTTGAAATATGCTTCAGCGTTGACAAGACTTTCTCTAAGCCTAGCTATGTTCACTTCCTCATAGATGCTCCAGAGCTTTGTTAGGCACATCTTCAAAGACTGTGGCCACTCATGATCAACCCACTCCAAGAAAGAACACTTCCATTCACCCTATAGTATTCAAAACTAGATCAGTAACAATTGTAGGGGAAATGGGTTTATAGCAACATAGAAAATCACCAATGCTTATTTTGAAAAACTGAAGGAACATGTTAATTATGACATGTCTTCTCAAAAAGATCAGTGTGCAAATGAAATATATAATTGGTACTGAGAAAACAACCAAATTCTGGAACATCAGAAGCTATAATTAACTACAACGACGCTACAAGTTCTTACTCATGTACAATAAATAAAAAATTGAACATTTTATGAGGAAGGTAAATATAACTGCAACAGCATAGCGACAGTGTTTGGATGACAGCAAATTGATACTAACAGGTGTGTACATGCACAAATTTAGTAACATATAACTAATAACACTAAGGCCGTTCACTATGTATGCCCAAACTGGTGTAAAGACAACGGTTGCTACATCTCGCACCGGTGCCCTGAACTGGCGAGCCGATGCAGCGGAAAAAAATCAGGGACCCGGACTTCGGAGCACTTAGTTTCTCCGATGCCCAGTTCCTTCGTGCCATAAAGATTTAGTATTTTACTGTTTGGCTGCTCGGATGTGTGGACCAAAGTTGGCTGCACAAACTGCTGAAGCGGTGCCAAATAATTTTCTAATGGCACCGCTGATGAGATGGCAACAATTTAAGATACTAGGTACAAACTGTGACACTATCTTAGGATGCGTTTGGTTGAAGGTGTGGTATGAATGGGTTGGGATGGTGACAGTGTCTGAATCACATCTAACAAATCATTTGTAACAACGGAAGAGGGTCTAACCTTCTCTGCACATGCCAGAAACTTCCTCCCAGTGTCCACAGAATCAAACGCAAGTAGCTTCACACATGGAGATCGATGGTGACAACGAGCAGATAGATCTTCAGTCACCCCGCTCCATTCGTTGCCACTGATGGTCTTAGGGAGCTACAAGAGGAAGAAACGACTCAAATCGACCTCCGGGTAAAAATCCTTCATTCCAAGTCATAGCCCGAGAGAGAGAAAAGAGGCATACCCGGGTGGTGAAGGAGTAGTCGCTGGAGGAGGAACCGCTGGAGATGTCTTTGAAGAAGACCATGGCGACCCCAGCGGTAGGATGTGAGACGGCGAGAGCGAGGAAGCGGCCATAGCTTAGCAAGGAAGGAAGGAAGGAGGAAACAGGGGAA
>NC_057808.1:73186398-73231998 GCF_018294505.1 Triticum aestivum | reverse complement strand
AAGCGGCTATAGCTTAGCAAGGAAGGAAGGAAGGAGGAAACAGGGGAAATGTGACTTGTGGTCGGGGAGAAAAGGGGGTGGGGAAGGGGGGAAGGGGGCGGGGGTAGATATTTTGGCGGTAGGCCAAAATTTTGGAAATGTGGAGGGAAACTTTGCGCGCGGTGCCGCCGGACCATTCACTTTGAACGATTGTGTGCATCGCAAACGATTCTTCTGCTTTACGCGCATGGGATGACTTTGATAATTCAAATTTTGGTCTCAAGGCATGGGCACATTCACTTTGAACGTGCGCGGTGCTGCCGGACCATTCACTTTGAACGATTGTGTGCATCGCAAACGATTCTTCTGCTTTACGCGCATGGGATGAGTTTGATAATTCAAATTTTGGTGGAAATTTCCCCGGGTACGTCATAGCATAATTTAACATCGCTTGCTAATTTGGGCACACAAAAGAGCATACAGCAGACAGACCACACTTACTGAATCGAGCAATTTTAGTAATTACACAGAGCCAGTTGACCTAAACATTGCTCTAACAAAAGACCAGCATTAAACACAAAGCCTAAGTACGCATAATTAAAAATCCACAGCCGCGCTGACCTATGCATCGCCGGTGTGAGATGAGACATCGATGACTTGTCCTAGTGACATGCCCCCGTTCGTGGACTCCGCGTCCCCCCTGCTGAAGTCGACCGCGTCCTTGTCCTCGTCCTAAGCGCCGCCCTCAAGGCTGTAGTACTCATAGTAGTGGCTGTGCCAGAGCTCGCGTTGGTACTCCATCGCCGATTCCTCGACGGACAAACCTTCTCTACCTCGACCTTCACTACAAAAAAAATACACTTCCGTGATGATACATGTTTGTCACAGTAGGTCACGTTTTCTGTCATGCATGTACATCCATGACAAATTTATGACAGAATCAAGATAGTCATACATGTGCTGTCGTAGAGGTGTTCCATGACATTACCAAAATTATCATCACGGAAGTGTCCACTTCCATGACGATAAATTGCGCGTCACAGAAGTGCTTTCGTCAAGGGTGACCGACACGTGGCATCACTGTAACGGAACGCCGTTAAGCTATCGGGTCCGGTTTTGGATCCGATAACCCATTAACAGCCCCGACCAATGGGGATTTTCCACGTGTAAAATCATCATTGGCTGGAGGAAACACATGTCAGCTCACCGTTGGGACAGATGTCATCCACTCATTGGACACAAAGCGCCTATGATACGTCGACACGTGGCACGACCCAACAGAGGCCCATCCCTATGAAAAGGCCGGCCCGTTTGACTTGGTCAAAAGGTGGCGGGCCGGCCCACGGCAAGCCTGTTAACGGCATGTTCGCATATAGCCCATTTACGGCCCGCTAACCCAGGGCCCGTTTACGGCCTAACCGAATTAGGCCCAGTAGCGTCATCTAGGCCGTCCAATATAATTCCAGCCCGTTTTAACTTCTAGCCCATGTATGGCCCATGACGTCTTTCGGCCCATATGAGGCCCTTATTACTCTCGGCCCATTAATAGCCCGTGGTAAAACTGGCCCGTAATGAACAGTGTATCACTTTATACCCATTAACGACCCGTGGTGAAACTAGCCCGTAATGAACAGTGTATCACTTTATACCCATTAACGACCCATTATTCCGTTGGGCCGTTTCCAGCCCATGTTATCTTTCGGCCTTCTCGGGGCCCATTTATTCTTGGGCTCATTTCCACATTCGTTTACTTACGGCCCGTTACTGTCATTTTCTGCTTGTGGACCAAATTCAGCTCGTGGTTACAGTCGGCCCATTTGTGGCCCATTAATACGTTGAGCCGTTTTCATAGCGTCATCAAAAATACGGCCGATTAACGATGGCCCCTTATGGTCGGCCCATGAACGGACGATTTCAACTCTAGCCCATTTACGGCCATAATGTGGTCTGTTATTGGCCCATGTTTGGCCAACCGATCATAAGCCCGTAGAAGGCCCATTGATGATACGGCCCATAGAAGGCCCATTGTGTCTACGGCCCGTATAAGGCCCATTGTTTCTACGCCACGTTGAAGGCCCATTGTTTCTACGGCCCTTAGAAGGCCCATTGTTTCTACGGCCCGTAGGAGGCCCATGTAAACTACAGCAGGTGGGCATCAAAGTTCGCCGCCAGTGCAAATATAGGGAACACCCTACACTATACAAAAATGGCTTGTTGTTTTCTTCAGCTGGTGGCTGCACGTTAATAACAAATTTTGTATCGCACCAAAACAAATTACAACTATAAAACAAAAGGAAGGTTCGCATAAAAGTTAACAGTCTAGCAGATAAATGCACCACCAGAAGTTCAGAAGCTCAGTTCATTTGACCTGACTGTTACGTTTTCATGCTGTATTGTCCGATGGAGCACCATAACCTTCACCTTCAGTTCTCCTAGGCTCCTAAACAACATAGAAAATGTCTGATAGTATGGTTTCAAAACCATGCATATCTTGACAACATCGAACAATGTCTCTCCTTGTTTCACAAAGGGTCACTGTTAGGGAATGGACCTGTGTCTGGAGCGCAAATACAACATTATTTTGAGCTTGCATATCTTGATCATGAGGCAGTTTGGACGAGATTGCCTTAACAACCAACCCAGTATTATGCACGAATGTGCTTTTGGCACTGTTAGTGGACATGTACTGACCCACTGCAGCAATAGCTGACATTGCGGTTATAGTTGCCTCGCCACCTTCAGAAGGTGGCGGTTCCACCATTTTTTCCATAGCTCGCTGAAAAGTTGTGGTTTTACATTAGTAGTACCAGAATAGAAGATATTAAGGAGGCAGCAAAACCAAACAAAATAGCTTTTGTCTATATACAAAACTTATTCTGGTGAACCCATGTAAAATAATAGTTGTATTTTATTGCAAAGTACATAATAAAACCAGGTTCCAAACATATGACCATGTACCATCGCTAATGTATTGTCTATTTCTTCACATTGTATTGAGGCCTAAGGATAAAGAGACGAAGTTTATAATACGGTAAGCATAGTATGACATCATTAATATCACAAAACAACTGAGAACAGACAAACAGGCAATTGTAACATTGTGTGGGCAAGTCCAGCACGGAACTAGATTACAGGTCAAGATCAAAGGAACATCACTCCTCTCTTTTAAACCTTGTAAGGTGCAATGATACACTAAGACAATTGTGTATAAAATTGAAAATAGTAATAGACATTGGCTGCAAACCATGCAGTTCAAGGCACGAGTCAGAGTAGGTAGTAGTTAAAAGGCATGAGGATTAAGGACTTACAACAGCGGCTTTGACTGGTGTAGCCATGCCCTTCTTCTTGCTGGTGTGACAGTCCTTGAAGATTTCCACAACATTTGGTTCAGGTACTTTTTGGTCCTTGAGGGCTTTCCTCTGCATTTGGAACAAGTCAATACAGATCTGATAATATGGTACAGCGAAAAGTGTGAAACAGCAGCTAATTACAAGAGCCTTCCAGTGTGCAATATGGCTACGAGATCCTGTCGTCTGTTGGAATTTCACTTTCTTACGGTTGGCCTTGTTCTTTGAACAGTTCACCTACAAGAAGATAGATTTGTGTGGCACATGCGTAAATAGGACTTCAACATGTGATCTGATCACATATATATAATGTACCTGATACTTCGGATCGGACCAGTGTTTAACGAGGCCTCTCCAGTCTTCATCAGATATATTTTCCACTGGAGATGTTTGGGCAAGTTCACTATTAGCCTTGCCTTCAAAGTGAGTTTTCCTCAAGTTATACCGATACTGTCGCAGAGCAGACTTGAAAACATGGGTGCAATCTTGTCTGGTTGCATCATCTTGGCTATCCAACTTGAACCTCATCTGTTGAAAATTATGGGAGTTTCATTATCAGCAACCTAGAAAGTATTGGACAGAGCAAGATGATATTACTAGTTTCCATACATAACCATACTTACAGATAAATGGTCGAGGAAGGTGTTGAACTAGGTTTCGTCTTTGTCATTCCTGTACTGAATCCATGTTGGGAGGATACGTACATGACACCTAACAGCAACCGCCGGCTCTGATACTAACTTGGCTGACTCTGTAGCATCACGTGGCCTTTTTAAACCTGCCTCAAAACGGATCTCCATTCTTCCTCCTCTAGATTTAGTTAACCTATCGAGCATTATCCCCGATGTTTGTTTCCTCTTGCGGCTAGGTGCTAGTCCAACAACAAACATAGGAAGTGTTAGTGTACATCAAACTGTGAGACTACATATAAAGAAGCATGCAACTGTAACTTGACTCCAGCAACTACCTTCTTGCTATTGAAGCTCACAAAGTTCATCTGATCTTGCCAACTCATCTTGTGTTAAGAGTGCTTCGGAAGTAGTGTCAGGTGGCAAGGGAGCTTGGGAACATGCTGCTAGCTGAGTTGACAAACGAGTAAATCGTGCAGCTGGTGGTACCGTGGAAGGTGTTGCAACAACTAGGGTTGTCTCTGCTTGTTTGGTGGCAGCTATTTGTTTCTGTTTGGCTTGTTCTGCAGCTCGTGTAGCATGGTATACGCTATCGGTACAATTTTCCGCTGGACTTTGACCTTCTATTGCACCATCAGTACCAGCAGATCTGCAGGATTGTTCCGCTTCCCTTTCCCTGTCGTTCTGTCTTGCTTCCTCTTTCTCTGTGCCATGTTAAGTGAAGCCGACAAGAAAAATGAATAACAATTTAGTTCTTCAGAACAAATGTACTTTGATGTAAGAACATGGTGTGATAGACAGATATTGTATGTTCTAGAAACAGGAACACGTGTCTTAGTCACAATTATAATGTGTAAAGTAAGCAGATGCAATTCAACAAAATTAGAAGCAATACAAGCTAGACATCATACATAACATGCAACCACATATAACAGTGCCAAGTTAGAGGGAGCACCTGTGATGGTGCACTAGGGGAGACGTGCTCATCACCATCACAGCTACGTTGAGTGTCTATGCATGTGTTGTCTTGGAAATCATCTTGGGGGGATGGAGGAGTAGAATCTATAGAGGCCCTCCATTTGGAAGGAGCACCTTCATCCGCTGCCTTGCTAACTTCCTTCCGCTTTATTGATTTTGAATTGTCAAGTAAAATCGACAAGAAAAAGCAATAAAATTCACCTTCAGAACTCATTCGTGCATGATACTGACAATCACTACTTTGATGTAAGGCAAACACATGATTCCAGGATGGAATAATACGAAAAACAAGACAGCATGGCATATTCACAACTGTTTGTGTAAACTAAGCAGAAACCATTTCACCAAATAAGAAGCAATGCAAGCTAGACACCACATGAAAGATGCAACCAATATGACTCTGCCAAGTTAAAAGTGTCCCATCATAAATGGCATTTCAATAACTTAGAAGCAGCGCATGCTATAAATCATATCAAAGATGCAACTAATATCACACTGCATATACTGAAGGTGTCTCATCATATTGATTTATGCGGGATACAAAAAACAATAGTTTTATGTGAGGACATGCTTAATAGACAGATGTACTATGTACTAAAAACAGGAAGGCATGTCACATTAACAGGTATAATGTATAAACTAAGCAGAATAGCACATGCAATTTAACCAGATTAGAAGAATTACAATCTAGACACCATATGCAACATGCAACCACATATCACGCTGCCAAGTTAGAGCAAGCACATGCGATGCTAGTGTAGGGGAAATGCGGTAATCAACTATAGAGCTACGTTCACTATCTTCATCTAGCCTTGTTGTTTCTTGAGAATCATGTGGGGAGGCTGACGCTGCATTCTTTAAATGAGGATCTTTTATCACAGTAGTCCACTGGCCTGACTGCCTCATCATAAGTGATATATGAGGGATACACAAGAACATTAGGTTGACGTAAGAACATGGTTAATAGACAGATGTACTAGTATGTACCAAAAATAGGAAGGCGTGTCATATTCAAAGGTATAGTGTGTAAGCTAAGCAGATGCAATTTAACCAAATTGGAAGCAATACAAGCTAGACATCTGGCTGGAGTGGTGAGCATTATCATCTAGGACCTGAGAGCCTGGTGGGAGGCGGGCTACTTTGCCACCATTGTGGCTTTTTAGTTGGCTTCCAGGTGATGCATGTCTGTGTTGGGCTTGTCACTAGCTCGACCAGTGACCTGACTAGCTATTTGTCTTCTGGTGCTCCCGGGATGGTGGTTCATGTAAAAAATATATTCCCTTATCTTGAATACAAGCTAGACACCACATGCAACATGCAACCACATATGACACTGTGAAGTTAAAGCAAGCACCTGGGATGGTGGTTCACGGCGAGCGAGATCATCAACTCCAGAGCTACGTTCCTCGTCTCCATCTGCTGACACTACACCCTTTAAAGCCTTCAAACGTTTCTGGCCTAGCCGCGTACCACGCTAGAGCAACTTCTCTTCTCTCTATTCTTTTTTGCTTCTATCAAGGCAGGGTCTGAAATACCCTTGCATAAAAACACAATAGTGAGGTGAAGTGTGTGTAGAACTAGTGCACTGTAAAAGTACCAAATAGCAGGTGGCTGAAAAATAAATGACAGGAGACATATGATAGCTCTACAACATTGCATGGCAAACAAAATTAGATTCTACTCCGTATGATTTTGTAATATATGAGCACAGGAAATGCAGGTACTCCTCCAGCACACCACCACATGTGGTCATATCAAGATAACAGTCGACTGAAAATAAATAGTTCAGTCGATTTTTTTAATGAACCGTCCGATCTATAAGGAATGGGCAGATGGCCTTCGTCTACCTCCCGCCAGTCACTGTTGACGATCTTTCTCGAACCGCCAGCGACCACCGGCCCAGACCCCTGCCTCCGCCGCCCCGCCCTCCCCTCGATCTCACACCACCGCCGTGCTTGGCAGCTCCCCCAGGCCATCTCTTTAATCCCGGCCGACCTCTAGATCGGGCGCTAGTAGCTCTAGGCCCCACACGGCCCTAAGATAAACACCGAGGCGCTGCTTCCCCGGCATAATAGGCGGATTAGCGCCTGTTACACCGGGGAATGCTTCCGTTAATTGGGAATCAACTGACCAGGAATTGAAATTCAGGGGGGCGACGGACCTCTAGCTAAGGTGAAATAGTATATTATGAGAAACCTTGTGCATCGCGAGTTACTAGGAACATCTAGTATCAAGAAGAAGCGGTCAACTAGTGTCTTCTGTGGGATGAATACCGTGAAAGCAGACACGTAAGATTTGCACGAATAAGGGAAGAGGAGTACCATTTCCGGTTGCCAGTGTTGGGTCCTCCATATGTCGCGGCGATCTTCTTCTTTTTGCCGGGGAACCCAATGTTTTGGAGGAGGGTGCAGCCTTGGACGAACCCATGGCCAAATTGTTGACTGTGTTGCCGTGGTCGTATGTCGGCGGAGGGGAAGCAGATCCGAGGCGGCGAAGGACGGCGTAGCAAGAACAGCTCCGGTGCGGTGGACGGTGGCGAAGTTGGAGCCGCAGCGGTGAGGCGCGGGACGGTGTTGTTGAACTAGCTCGGGTACGGACGGCTCGGCCTCGGCTTCAACTACTAGCCGTGGAGGGCGTTGCAGTTGAGGTTGCGGTGGACGACGACGTCGGGGTATCGGCTCCGGCGTGATGGAGGAGGGCGGCGGTTGATGGGTGGAATGGGGTGGCGGAAGGAGGACGCCGGGGTTTCGCGGCTGGTGGAGAGGTAGTTTTTGCGCCCACGGAGTACGAATGGGGAATCAGACGGGTGGGCGGGGGGGGGGAGGGGGAGAACCATGTTTCGGTCTGGGACGCGCTTGTTTTTAGCTTTTTTGATCAGAAGATGGGACGCGCTTGTTTGAAATTTGGGGAAAGTACAAACTTTGGCCCCCTCTTAAATTTCGGACCTACTGCGGGTCGGCGGTAGGATGGTAATCCCAGGTGTCCCAAATAGTGGGTGGGAGCGATTTCGGCCGCGCGCATGTGTGCTTAGGCGGCCATTGTGTATGAATGTTTTTCGGAGGCAGTTGCGTGGCGTATAGATGAAGCTACAAACCAACCCCAGTTTAGACCTTTGGACGGCGGGCCGGTAGGTTTCACGGGTCGGAGTTATTAGAAAAGGAATTTCCTTGTACTACCAAACATTGGTCTCACGCGGTTTCGGGCGAGTAGAGGCTCTTTTGGCGCTTCTTTTGAAATTTTGAAACACAAGCATTCACGTTTAGAGTACTCTTGAACTTTGAGGATTGACCTAAATAGACAACGTTAAATTTGACCTTGTATGTTTGAAAACCTCATTAAATTATCCGCTTCTTTTTGAAATTTTGACACTTAAAAATCCTATAACTACGATTATTTTGGAATGGGGGAGCTAAATTAGAATCTATTTTGTACATGACTACATATGCTATTATGTACAAAATCAGAGCAAAGATTGGTGCCCCCATAATTTAGGTATGATTTACAAATGCCATGATATCAAATTCAAATAATTAAATGGACTTCATGTTGAATTCGATTTTTTAAAACCACCTTAAGTTGAATTCAAATGTATGCTAGTTCATAGGTAGCTATATAATGTTCATTGTGTATCTTTGGTATGTATAATGTGCTTTACACATACAACATGAACTATACTCACGTTTATATTCGATTGCTAAAGCGATGCATTGTCTGGAGTTCAAAATACTAACTATGTGGATCAATTGTGTCGAATAATAACATAGACATGCTCAAATTCGATAGAATCTAGATGTCTGATGGATCAATGACCGTTCCTTACGCGAATTGCAAATATCATGATCCCATCCTAATATTTGGATACAATTTATATCTTTAATCAATGTGTACAGCAGTCTTGTACGTGTAGTTTCAGTCTCCATCGATGGTCTCTCACACATGCTCACACACTCTCTCCCGAGGTGTCTTTCTCGCACACATGCTCTCGATATAACCCTCCCTCCCTCTCGTAACCATTTACGACTGTTTTCACTAACCTTTATCACAAGCACTCTTCCTCTTGCAAGCATACACACGCACAATCCCCATCGACCCTTTCTATATACATAGACCTGCCTACGTGTCTCCTGTATGCACATTATCTTTAGGCATGTCTCTCATGCATTGTCTCACACCTCTCTTCCTAATCGATGAGTATGATTCTAGCAGAGCATTCTGTAGGATGCCCCTTAAAGTTAGGTTGGATGAATAGTAATATCAGAGATAGAGAGGTTACCTTAGTCTGAGAACCTAGGGTTACAAATCCTAGCCGGCTTTGTCAGTGGACATAGAGTCCTTCACAATGATGCTATCTTTGTCTTGTACGACTAGTCATCCATGGGTCTCCCTAAATGCGTCACGGGCCGACCAATGTGGCGCGAGACGGAACCGAACGAAGGGCCTCACCTCGACCCACCGGACCTCACGCGGTGACACACCCTCTACCCCCATGTCTTGTTATCTTCTCACACCCACACATACCAACACATACACCACACACAAAAAATATATTGTCCTGGTGCCTCTATCCACTCCCCCCTTGCATATACACACTCAAGGGAATCTCTCCCCGTGACGTCATATTTGTCTCTCTCTCTAGGCCACTCTCATTTCTCGTGCTATCTCTCCCACGCCCCCTGTCGGCCCTTCTATCCATGCCTCTCTCGAATACGTAATACACACACATACCTCTCTAGACCCTGCCAAATGCATCAACTACACATTCACACATGTTACATCACGTACCCCATTTATCTAAAAAGCCCTCTCTTCACGTTTATTTCGCATACAACATTCCTTTTGAATAAAGTGTGGCCAAAAAAATATTTTAGAATTTCTACATATATACAACATTACAAAGTTATATGGAGGAGTATGAACGCTTGCATTGCATGGTGCCCACGATGATATTTATTCTGCATTGTGAATTTGTATATTTTTATACTATATATAAAGTTAGTCATAATAAAGAGAAATGAAGAGCATCTCTCTCTCCATCGCATACCCCCCTCTACGCCCCTTTCAGGTACGCACACAAACTATCTCCAGGTCCTCTAAAAGTAAGCCCCCAGCACATTCACGCATGTTTCATCTTTCTCTCGTGATATATACAGTGACGATCATTGTATTTGAAGCGAAAGCACGATACGTACATTGGACTTCAGAATCCACTCATTACGGTCACCATTTACGTTTTGTGGTTATTATACAGTCACGGGCTCACCGTACAACTCTGTATTTGCTCAAGACACGACTAGTTGACCAGTTAAACGCTCCACGTGGCACCTCTAGTGTTGCATCACATTATCTCACTACCATCGGGCCCACCTGTCGGCTTGTATCTACTCTACATCTACACCCTTATAAAATACTAGCAAGATGCCCATGCGTTGCACGGAACATCAAGATGCATTTGTATGAGTAGTTTATCTTGTGGGAGAAAAGGATGAACAAGGGAAGGCCTTATTTGCAAGTGTGGAGAGGGGTGTGGGTATCTTTTTGCAAAATTGTCATAGTTTCCTTCCTATCCGTCAAATATAGATCAGACGGCCTATATTGCAGGATGGCAGGCACACGATCATCACCGACTATGCTTTTTATAAGAGTAGGGATAAAATACACTCTTATAAAAAACAGAGTTGGTGATGATGGTGTGCCTGCCATCCTGCAATAAAGGCCGCCCGATTTATATCTGACGGAGAGGAAAGAAACTATGACAATTTTGCCTAAGATGTACCCACACACCTCTCCACATTTGCAAATAAGGCCTTCCCTCGTTCATCCTTTTCTCTCACAAGATAAACTAGTCATACAAATGCATCTTCATGTTACGTGCAACGCACGGGCATCTTGCTAGTAAGAATGAAAACAAACGACAAAAAAATATTGGACGGTGGTTCGAAGTCATGACCGCGGGCACATCGGACAAGGTGGCCTTGTATTGGTATGCTGAGCGTCTGTTTTAACACACAGGAGCTGGCGTGGTGATTATACACACACGCACGCATGCACACGAACTGCATGCACGCAACACTCACACGAACACATGCACCCACGCACACACGCAACACTCACACGTACACACGCAGCCATGCACGCACGCAACACTCACACGCACACACGCACGCATGCATGCACACACCAGTACACCACACGACCAACACACACTCTCACGCTCAAGTGCTCAACCTACATGTGCATGCGCACACATCAGGCCCTGACAGACACATACACAACCAGGATATTCCCGCGCACGGGGTGGAGTCTTGTCGCGCCTGCGTAAATTTGTGTTTATCTGACCTTTTCCCTATGCGAACAGACAGGTGGGACCCACAAGGAACATGGTCAATTTAACTAGTCAACATGGTGCCACGCAGACTATTTGGCCGGTCAACAGAGTGCAATCCGATGCTGAACCATGAGAAAGTGACCGTATAATCACCGCAAAACGTATATAGTGACCGTAATTAGCTTATTCTGAAGTTCGGTGAACGTATTATGCTTTTCTCTCTGTAGGCCCTCCAAAACTACATCTCTACACGTTCTCGCATGTTACATCTAACAACTATGCAATACAACACTACCACTACACTAACACAATAAATCATATGTGTTTTTAGTTTTACTAGATATTATATTGTTACTTAATTATTCAATTTGCATACATTAAAATTGCCTTTGAAATGTATGGCCAGTATCATATACCGCGCGCGAAAAATCCTGCCCTTTCCTGTTTAATCGGGTTTGTATCGATGGATCGTGCGAAACAGCAAAACTATAGTACTATATACAGTACAAGTGACAGTTCACTGGGCCGTCGTGTCGTGTACTCCTCCGTCGTAAGAGTGGAGCGCTCGCTTTCATACATCTTCTAGTCCCTTTCACCGACATGTGGGGCATCAAGCTACCGGGTCCACGTGCCATACCGGAATACAGTGCAGAGCAGCCGGGGTGAAGCACCCAGTCATGGCGCTGGCGTAGTAATGAGCAATGAGGCGTCAAATCACAAAGCTGCACCTTTCCCGCAGTTAAGTTGGAGGGACGAAGTAATAATGCTAAAAAAAGAAGTTGGAGGGACGAAGCAACCATCATTTCGCTCGTTGCTGAATCCGCTTCTCCCTCATCTTCTTCAAGTTAACCACGTGTTGCTTCTGCCGTTGTTCTGCCTCATGTGGGAAGCGGATCGGCTTGGTAAAGCACTGACATGTGGGACCGCATGTTAGCAAACCGCCAGGACAACGTCCTCTAAAAATAAGAAACCTCCCCCGCCATCCGCGCGGCAAAATCACCTCCTTTTTACTAATCTTGATTCTATAATTTTTTAGATCAATATAATTGAGATTTGTATAGATAGCACACAGGAGCAAAACCAAGTGGTACGGGTAAGGGCATCCACAATGTGTAGCCAAATGTGAAAATACCTTTTGGCATCGTGGGAACCATTGTGGACGGTGTTGCCAAAGCCAAAAGGATGGAACCGAAGCTCCCTGATTGATTGATTGAAGGAATAAAAAAATGCAACGTCTCTCCTCTTTCCCCCGTGCTTGGACGCATGTACAGTATAGAGGACAGAGTCTACTCCCCTGTCCCTTCTATGACAAATCACAAAGCAGTGAGGCGTCAAATCACAAAGCACGGACGAAGCAACCATCATTTCACTCTTCGCCGACTCCGCTTCTCCATCGTGTTCTTCGAGAAACCATCTCACCGCACTAAGCTGGACGGACAACGCTATTGTGTACGAGTAGTACTAGTACATCTACGCGTCCTTTGGTTCAACGGACTTCCTGGATGCAAATAAGGCGGTTGTCTCGGCTTGCAGGCGGCACTTGCGAACGACTTACCGTGGTCTCCCTCAATTGTGTTCTACGTCGAACGCACTTCGCCAAACCACAACGTTCGAGATATCGTTGATGTCACCGCAATGGGGAAGGAAGTCAAATATAGTTACAACCTCCATTTTTTTGTACACAAGGCCAGTATATCAAAATTACAATTTGCAAAAGGCCACTAACACTAATCGAGCCAAAATTGATGGGGTTTGCCTCGTACTAGCAACCAAGGACATTAATATCCCCTGCATGCATGCGGAAGTAAGAAGGTTGGTTTGCATGGCGCTGCATTAATCAAGCGATGAGGAGCGAGATGGTTAGCTCTTTGGGCTTTGGAGAAAAATACGCATTAATTGACACATGAAATGAGGATTTGTATCGATTAATCCCGCGAAGGAAAACCCCGCCTTTCTGTTTTAACACTAGTACTCCTAGTACGTAGTACTACGTACTTATCCTATTTGGGTCTAGGCCTTGCATTGCCATACTTTGCCACACATTTTTGCCAAGCTTGCCTAAAGTTTTCAAAATGAAAAGGAGGTACACTTGCGCATGGCTGTCGCGGTCGCACCGCACCCTCACACGGTCGCTCCTGCACGCCGCGGTCGCACCGCACCCTCACATGCACAGTCGCTCCTGCACGCTGCAAACCCAACCAAGGGAATGCACCCTCACTGACATGTGGTGTCGCATGTGAACAAACCAAACTCAGCCATCCTACCGCTGACACATAATTTTCGTTCATAGAGTATGTTTATCCAACCGCATGTTGGGGAGTATCCGTACAGCCCGTGCGGTGGTCTGTTGAGGAAGAAGAAGAGGTGAGGAAGAAGGGTTAGGAGATGTAGGATATTCATCCAACTGCCTGAAATGGTAGACTGACCCTAGTCAGGCGAATTGCATAACAATATATGTTTTTACACAGCAAAAGATCCATAAAAACAACAACATAAAGAAAAACTATCACTGCTCGCGGAACGAGACGGCCTCGTCGTCTTTGGCTTCCGGCGCGAACCAGCCGTAGCTGCCGACGTGTGTCTCGGCACTGTGGTTGTCCTCGGCCTCCAGCTACTCGTTCACGCGGAGTGTGCGGGAGCTCTGCACGGACGAGAGCACCGCCCGGTTCAAGTCGAGGACGTCCGGTTCCGCCTGCAGGAGGGCCTCGATGGCAGCGGCATCCGCGCGCTCCGCGTCGAGTCAAGCCTCCGCCGCCCGGTTCAAGTCCAGGATGTCCCGTTCTGCCTGCAAGAGGGCCTCGATGAGAGTGGCATCCGCGCGCTCCGCGTCGAGTTGAGCCTCTGCCGTCCGGTTCAATTCCAGGACGTCCGGTTCCGCCTGCAGGAGGGCCTCGATGGCAGCGGCATCCGCGCGCTCCGCCTCAAGTTGAGCCTCCGCCGCCCGGTTCACATCCACGACATCCGGTTTCGCCTGCAGGAGAGCCTCGATGGCAGCGGCATGCGCGCGGTCCATGTCGAGTTGAGCCTCTGCCTCCCGGTCCTCCTTTAGTATCGCCAGGTTGAACCGCTGGTCCGCCTGCACCATGGGGCACTCGGACGCGGGCACGAAGTCGACGTCCATCGTCTCATACCCATCGGGGCCTTCTGCGCCGCGACCTCCGCCATGAACATTGGATCGGCTTCCTCCTCCTCGTAGCTTGGCTCCAGAGAACTCGGGGATTGGCCCGCCGCAAAGCGAGCTTGGGAACGGAGGTCTCTGGCGCCGACCGCCGCCGTGATTTCTGCGCGGCGCTCCAGTGTCAGCATCTTGTAGTACGTGATCTTGCGGCGCACCATGGCTTTCCGGTGAACTAGGGGACGTTTGATGCGGGCTAAGGGATCGAAAGGTGGGGGAAGGGGCTGGAGATTAGGTGTGGTTTTAGGGCAGTGGCTGGCGTAGGCCGAGCAGCGAAGGTTCTGGTGTGAATAGTGGTTCCAGTGACGACCGGTCAATCGGTTTTGACTGTACATCGCTCTTGTCACCTTCGCGTTGCAGCCCGGCACCCTGGATCCTCCACGTCGCTCACCGAATGGAACGCGCTTCGTCTTGTGTTTTCGCTCGCTTGTGAGACCGCAGTTGAGAGCAAACCGACGTCCCTCCCCCTCCCCCGCCCGCGTCATTTTATGCGGAGTAAATAAAAACAGAGGGAGTATACTACGGATGAGGATCCCCTGACGTGACCGAACCCATTGAGTAACTGACATGCGGGGCCTAGCAAGCATGGGGTCCGCCAGTAAGTGACCGAAAGGGAGGGTAAGGCAGGGATACGTATGTGAAAGGAGCTTCCAATGACATAATTTTCACATTATACATCTCATGTACTATTAACCTTGTCAATAGTCAAATGCGGTTTTGAAAAACGCATTAGAGCATGGTTAATAATATAACCAGTCGATGGCTATAAGGAACTGTCATGTCATCTATAGCCATCATCTATTATATGCACTCATACAGTAGTGTGGGCTATAAGGTTGGCTATTTCCCGCAAAAAGAAATTATAAGGTTGGCTATTGTATTAGTACTTTTTTCCATCTCCTCTCCATCTCTTTCTTCATATTTATTATATGTATTTAACTAGGAATGCGTATATAGCTAGGCTCTTGCATGAGAGCTCACTCCCCTTACTTTTTCACATCTCTCTCCTCCACATAGGCCCTATATAAATGGAAGGAGGGAGTACAACTATGAGCACTGCATACTCTAGTACAGATGTTGTCAGTACTCCACTAGTACTATTGGACAGGGAGCTTAAAAAAAGTTACTATTGGACTGGCTATACGTGGCGAAATCCTAGTAGGAAGAGCATGCGCGAGAACAAGCACATTCACGTGGTTGAAAACAAATTGGAAACCATCTCGAGTACAAATCTAGGAGTACGTACGAATCTAACAATATTGATTGGGCGTTGTTGAATGTTGATACTTTTTTTTTATCAAAGTAGAGATACTTTGACTACACATAAAACTTATATGTAAACTAGAAAGGATAGGAGGGAGTATATTGTACGTTCAAAAACGAAACGAACATTGAATACCCTTTATATATGATGCGGATGCTATGATCACCGGTTCAAAATTTTGAATCCGCCTTAGGTATCACACATGCCCCCACTCGTTCTCTCTCGATTTCATCTCGGGGTCCGGAGATCGATTGAAAGAGGACTAGGGTGGGTACAATACGTTCGGTTCGCTTATGAACGTACAATATACTCCCTCTGATCCACACAGACCCCCCCCCCGCGGGTCATTTCTATCATAGAAACAGACCAAACCTTTATCTCCTTGCACGACACGCAATTGATCTCTGAACATCAATCGATCTCGTCAACATGTGTCGGGGCATGCATGAACCGAATGGGATGCCAAAACTAAGACGCGAAGCGACACGTAGTGGAGGCAAAGTGAAACTTCAACGAACCGTTTGTTTGTATGCATGTCGGACAAATTACAAATAAACATTGGAAATACAAGCATGGTCTAGGCCCACGTGCGAATGATACTCGGCAGAATGTTCAAATGAGGCACGCGGGAGGATGGACTCGACCGGAGGGCGACATGATCGATGGAGAAGAGGGTTGGAGATGAATGAGAAATAAGCAAACGCCACATGATTATACTTGACCGGCTCAAATAAACAATAAGTTGTCTCGCTTGGCCTACATAGTGAAAGGCCTAATGCGCAACGCGGAGCACTGACACTCGAATATGGCCGGGAAAACAGGGAAACCGACATGTGGGGCACACCTGTCGGGACAACGTAGCGCAAACTAGTCCAATGGAGGAGCTGGCCCACGACCTCGCCACCGGCAACCGTTCATGTGGGTCGTGGGGGCCAACAACGTGGTGCAGCTCCAGCACCGCCTCTCGACACGGCGACCGCGGTGAGCGACACCCTCATCGTCGCTAGATATGGTCAGTTTCAGTGTGCCGAGGGTGGCGTTAGTGCTGTGGCACGACCAACAGCTAGTATGTTTGGTTTGTGCCCAATGTTGCCCCATCAAAGAATTGGGTAGCCAAAATTTTGGTTGAGGTTTTGGTTGCCCATGATTTGGCCGACATCCGCAAGAAAAATGAACTAGAGTTGGCTAGAGTTCATTGGCATGCCAAAAAAATGGCAACCATCCATTTTTGGGTCATGACCAAAACCTCAAAAAAATGGCAACCATCCAAACAAAGACCAATCTTTGGGTCATGACCAAAATTTTGGTAAGGTGCACTTCGGCCACAATCCAAACACACCCCAACACCCGGCTCATTGAGGATGCACGGGGCGCCGGGACGCGTCCGCGGAGTGGTGTAGCGCGGCCAACTGAGACCATGCCGGGTCGTCTTGCTTTTTCAATGACATGCGTCAATCGCATGTGAGCAAAGGGCATCTCCAACGTTGCCACGACCGCAGCTGACTACCCTGGCACACCAAAAACCCTCGTCCCTCGCGTCGTCGCGCGGTGCGTTCCCAGCCGGCGCCGGCTGCCCGCATTCATGCCGTCCGTCCGTATGCCGTCGTTAAGAGGCTCGGTGCCCGAGGAACCAACTCCGGCGACTTAATGACGCACCAGGACGCTTGGCCTCACCGGAATGCGCTACTTAAAGTGGCAACGCCCAGCTAATCTCCACACCATAGCGCATCGTCCTCCTACCTGGCACCACATCCGCCATGACCGCAAGCGCGAACGCTCTGCGGGAGAGCTTGTCTTCGAGGATGGAGCTCGAGGTCGCCGCCCTCGCTCAAGTCGCCGCACAAGTGGTGGCCATGCTGGCGGCCGACGACGGGAGCACCGTCAGCCACGCATCCTACATGCCGCCGTCCAACGTCCGGCACCGCCGAGGTCGGGGACTCCTCCGAGGATGAGTAGGGCATGGGAGGCGGCAGGGCATGGTGTGCCAACTGGCCGGTCCGCCTCCCGTGTTCTACTTTTCCTCGCCGGAGACCGCACCTTCACTTCACGGGTCTTGAACCCCGCCCCCGTACATGGATATCACAGATGGAGGACGTCGGTCACTGTCGTAGAATAGGTTTAGGGTCGGGTTTCTTTTATTTTTCTGTCCTATAAAATTTTGAAATGTAATGAAAATCTGCCATGTTTGCATTAATCTCGGCCGGTGTATATGAACTTTCACAATAATATAGTATATTGTAGGAGTACTAGCAAGATGCCCGTGCGTTGCACGGAAGATCAAGATCTTGTGGGAGAAAAGGATGAACGAGGGAAGGCCTTATCTGCAAATGCACATTCACGCATTTCACATTTTTCTACATCTACGGGAACCTACGAAAGGGTTAACGTAAATTGCCTCTCTCTCTCCTCCCCTGATTTTCATGGTGGTGGGCCCCTCCCTCCCCCCAATCTACAATCAATAGCTCACTCGTTTCACATTATGTTTATTACGTAACTGGGACTACGTAGGTGTAGCATTACTCATCCTAAAAAACCCAACTAAGCCAACCTCCCAGCATATCGCGCGGGAAAAGACCCGGCCGCGCCGTTTTAGTCGGGATTACCGGATTACTAGTAGTAGTATATGGATCGCGCGAAGCAACAAGTTTTTTTTGAGGGGGCGAAGCACCTAGTTTAAAAGGAAAAAAAGGCAGTACACTCACAGCACCCCTGTCGCGGTCGCATTGCACCCCACACACGTTCGGTCCTGCACACGGCTCACGCAAACGGAACGCGCTTCGGCTTGCCTCTTCACTGACACGTGGGACTGCACTTGGAGAAACCGACCATGCGCCAAACTCCCCCCGCCCACCGCGCGAAAATCCTCCCCCACCCAAAAATTCCCCCCAAATCCTAGATTCAACCGCCCTTCGGCCAACTAGCCAATAATATTCCCCAAACCCCCCTCCCCCATCCCCCTCCACTCCATTCGCTCTGCCAAAGCCGCCCTCCCCGCCACGCCGATATGTCGGTGCCGCGGTTCGTCGAGGGGACGCACGGCGATCCTCTCGCTCCCACAGTACGCTCTCGTAGACTGCTGTCCTCTCGCCGCGCAGCCACCGCTGGCGACGTTCTTGTGGAGGCGCACGGCGGTCAGCGCCGCCACTGCTGGCGACGTTCGTGTGGAGACGCATGGCGGTCAGCTTCTCCCACGGTACGCACATTCTAGACTGAGGCCCCGTGCATGTCGGTGTAGCGCTGAATGTTAGCTGATAGACGCTGTTAATCTCACTGTTTGCCGAAGTAGTTTACAGTCAATATGCTCTGCTTAAGAAGCTTCCTTGCCCTATTCTGCACTCAATCTGCTTAGCTGAGATGGCATGCCAAGGCCGATTAGTTGCTAAAATATCCTGCCATATATTTATTGTGATGTAGATTGCCATTGTCTAGTAGCCAATCTATTAGGTGAAATAGCTCTACACCGTTTTATACTTGATCTTTGTTGCTGTGATGGCCTTCGATAGTTCAATGACTGTGTGCTCGGCCTCATTGACTGCTGAAACAGCCTGCCATAATTTAGCACTCAAATCTGTTTGCTGAATTAGCTTTACATATATTTTGTTACTTAGATCTGCTCGTCCAAATATCTTGCCATAGCTTTAGACATCGACCTAGGTATTTTCTTCTGGACTTCATAAAAAAGCATATATGTTTTCCCAGTAATATCTAGTAGAAGAACTAATTTGTATGTCTAACAGATGGATAGGACTTGGATAAGTTCTGCTCGAAGATTCTCCGCTGCATATGTCGAGGGGGTTGAAAACTTCATGAACTTTATCAGAGCTGAGTACGGTGGTCCGGAATCAGATGTGTTCTGCCCGTGTAGCAGTTGTATGAATTTAGTTACAAGACCCTAGTCAACTGTGCAAAATCATCTACACTTGTATGGGATGTCGGTCACATATACTAGGTGGGTTCATCATGGTGAAGCTGTGAACGTGAATGTTATTGACTACGTGGAAGCAGCAGATCACCATCTTGATCTGCGTGATGCTCAGGTGGAAGAGAAGGAGGAGGAGGTGGTGGCGGAGCCAGTGAGTTTGACCAACATCGAAACAATGCTACAAAATGCTCATGCATTCCGTGAACTTTCACCTGCAGAAGAAAAACGGTGGGCCCGCATGTTGGAAAAATGAAACGTGGCTGTCACCCCAGGAAATAAGCTGTCAGTATTCTTAGCTATGGTCACCTTTCTCCAGGTGAAGACATCTGAGCGGATGACCAACAAATCATTCGATGCGATGTTGGCTGCTTTCCGCAAAGCTTTCCTAGATGCGTCTGAGCTGCCACACACCTACAGTAAAATGAAGAATTTCCTTCATGCAGTTGGAATTGGATATGATATGATCCATGTTTGTAAGAATAATTGTGTTCTATTCTGGAAGGATTATGCCAACTTAAGTGAATGCCCGAAATGCAAATCATCAAGATGGAAAGATGGCGATGCTGTGAAGAGGATTCCACATAATGTTCTGAGACATTTTCCAATTACACCAAGATTGCAGAGGTTGTTTCATGATGTTGAAACAAGAGAGGATGTACTGTGGCATTCTAGGAACCAGGATTTCAGAGATCAGAATGTAATGAGTCATCCATCACATGGTAGTGAGTGGAAAAGCTTCAATCAGAAGCATGAAACGTTTGTTGCTGACCCGAGAAACATTAGACTTGGCTTAGCTTCAGATGGATTTAACCCATTTGGCCACCAGAGCGCCACATATAGCATGTGGCCAGTGTTTGTTATCCCTTACAACATGCCTCCAAATGTCTGCACCAAAGAATCAAACTACATGATGGCCTTGCTCATCCCGGGTCCAAAAAGTCCTGGAAAGGATTTTGATTTGTTCATGGAGCCTCTTGTGGAGGAACTTCAACAGCTATGGAGGGGTGTTCTCACTCGAGACCTATATAGCAGCCCACCAGCTGATTTCTTTCTGCGTGCTGTTATAATTTGGTGCATCCATGATTATCCGGCTTTGGGCACTATGTCAGGGTGAACGACACATGGTTACAATGCATGTGTTCGCTATGACAGGAATCTGCTGTCATACGCAATACTTAGCAAGATCTGTTACATTGGACACCGCCGTTTCCTTGCCAAGGACAAGCCGCATCCTAGAAAATACCGAAGACATGTGTTCAATGCAAATCATGAAAACAGTGATGCACCAAAGAGGCTCACCGTCGATGAGTTACAAGTGGAATTAGAGAAGGTTAGGCATATTACACCAGGAAACCATCCTGATAATGGTAGCGGGAAAAGGAAGTGTGGCAGGGCAGAAGAGAGATTATTGTTTACCCGCAGGTCCACTTTGTGGGACTTGGAGTATTGGAAAGATTTGGATCTGCGGGATAATCTTGATGTGATGCACACCGAGAAAAATATATGTGACAGCATTATCGGCACACTTCTTAATATTGAAGGCAAGACGAAAGATACCTTAAAAATCTAGGATTGATTTGACACACCTAGGTATCAGAAAGGATTTGTAGGTGCAAGATGAAGGTAAACCACGGGATATGGCACCAGCTGGGTACGTCTTGGACAAGGTAAAAAGAAAAGAATTCTGCAAGGTCCTGTCACGTGTGAGATTCCCACATGGATTTGCTTCCAACCCTGAAAGGAGAGTTAGTGCAGATTGAGACAAGGTACAAGGGTTGAAAACTCATGACTGCCACATCCTACTTCAAAGGGTTTTACCTATTATCCTTAGAGGATTGGGCCGCCCTGACTTATACAGAGCAGTTGCAGAGTTGGGACAATTCTTCAGGGAACTCTGCAGTAGAAATATCAGGATAGATGCTTTGGAGCGTCTTAGAGACAAGATACCAAGTATCCTATGCGTCCTTGAGAAGATATATCCTCCAGCCTTCTTTGATGTGATGGTGCATTTGGATGTTCATCTACCTGATGAGGCACTACTTAGAGGTCCAGTACAGTATGGCTGGATGTACCCTATTGAAAGGCGGCTAGGCACTTTCAAGGGCTATGTTAGGAACAGAGATAAACCCGATGGTTCCATTGCAGAGGCCTACATTGCTACAGAAGCGTTGACATTCTGCTCAAAATACATTGAAACAGTTGATCAGCTTAGCAAAGACGTGGATGAAGACAATCCCGGGCTCAATGTTTTCGATTATTCTGTTCGAGTTACAGGGAAGAGTCGACAAGAGGACAAACCTAAAGATTTGGAC
This sequence comes from Triticum aestivum, assembly GCF_018294505.1. Lineage (NCBI taxonomy): Eukaryota > Viridiplantae > Streptophyta > Magnoliopsida > Poales > Poaceae > Triticum > Triticum aestivum. The sequence goes on along the minus strand of NC_057808.1, from coordinate 73,210,067 downwards.
AAAATGGTTTGGTATGTGTTGAATAACTGTCCTGAGATACTACCTTATATCAAGTAAGTGCTAAGTACTGCAGTTTATACATCGTAATCTACTAAACTTGCAGCACATTCTTATATATTTAGATGTTTGACGCGGTCACTATGTTGTGCAGCATCTACAAAAAGGAGTTACTGCCGCAAAATCCAAGAAACATTGACAAACTGGTTATGGCAGGATTTGCGAAATGGTTCAAGAGCCATGTAAGCTTTTGAATTGCACTGTCAGTTTTTTTAATATATTGAGTACATAAGATGATCAGCTTGTTTATTTTCTAACCATGGGTTAAGAAGATGCGGGAGAATGGGCAGGCAGTTGATGATGCCCTTTACTCACTAGCAATGGGTCCTGATACTCGGGTAAGACATTATGAATCTTGCGTTGTTGGAGATGTGCGCTACAACACCCTTGCACGAGACGAAGGCAGGAAGACACAAAACAGTGCCATCATGAGCACGGATACGTATGACAAAGAGACAACTGAAATGTGTGCTAACATAACAGACATTGTTCAGTTGCAGTATATCTCCAGTTTCGAGGATCATCGGTGTGTGGTTCTGTTGTGCTGTCGTTGGTATAACATGTTTTCCAGGATCGCAAAACACAGAGCTGATGATTATTTCAAATCCATCAATGTCAAGGCGGCGTACCAGACCAACGAGCCTTTTATTTTGGCAAATCAAGAACCACAGATATTTTTCTTGGAAGACACATTTGCACGTAGCGATGACTGGAGAGTAGTGCAAAGTTTTGAGCAGAGGAATTCGTTTAATGAAGTTGCACAACAAGATGATTCTTACACTGCTCCTGATGTACAAGATAACACAGATATTCCTAATATCTTTGAGAACCATCACGTCAATGACACCGGCGAAAAGATTGCCTGTCATGCTATGGACATACAAGAGTTGATCAAGAAGAAGCCAACGTTCAAGGACGTTGAGGATGAAGAAGAAGATGACACCATGGGGAATTACGATTCAGACTGATACACATGGCGAAGATGTTGACGCTGCTACTGCGGATGATGATTACATTGCTTTTGTCGTATTTGCCTGTCAGGAGACGTTTTTTTTTCTAGTATGTGAAATTGTGTTTGCTATGACAACTGAAACCTGATGAACATGTTGTTTAGTATTTTCCTGTGAGAACATCACTTGTTATGTATGCTGATTTGTGTTTGGTGATTGTATGACGACTAAAACATGATGACATTGTTGTTTAGTTGTACACATATTTGGCTGTGAAACTTGAATTTGATGACATAGTTTGCTGTTGGACTGCAACTTGCTCGACGTCTTCGAATGAGAACAAAGCTGACCCGACAGGTCCTCTGCTAATTTATTTATTTATTACCAAAAGGGCCTCTGCTATTTATTTATTTATGAGCAAAAGGGGATACCCCCTGATTTCCGTGAATAGGAATCATTAGATGTTCACAACACTACGCCTAGCCTGCTATACAGGTTTCATTCATTACTAGTTTCAGCAAAGTGCTCATGTCATAGCCACTGAATACATCACGAGTGCTACATACACTGCAAATAAAGAGACAATCATCCTACAGAGCACATCGATTTTTCCCATTATCTTCACAAGCTCTTTCATCTCCTCATTGCTGTCAAGGCCGTTCAGCAGCTGTTGCTTGGCCATGATCAGAGGAACTGCATCTTTAACCTTCTGCTCTGCATCTTCCTCTTCTGCCGTTCCTTCAGTTACTTGTCCAACACGCCAACCTGCCGGTATTGGGATTCCTCGGCTAACCAAATAATTAGCGTAGTTGCACTCCCCCACATCAGCAACTTCCCAGAAATACAAATCACACGAATCTTCCCTTTTCTGCACGAATCAAATTGGAAGATCATCAACCAAACTATTAAAAAAATCAGCAACTGAAAGCAACAGAACAACACTTAAACATATTATTACCCCATGATTCGGGCATTTGTAGAAGACTCGACCAGGGTTGAGGATTGTGGTTGAGACGCGACGGATGACTCTGCATGATTTGCAGCAGTGGCACCACACCAATGGCAGCGGGTTGCGATGAGCAACCGGCTGCGGTGCGTGTGCCGGCAGGGGTGTGATGAGACCCACAGGTGATGGTACGGGTGGCAACTTGGCGCATATTTAGTTGTTTCCCGCTGAAGAGCAGGTGGACGAGCAGCCAGCGGACATGGTTGCTACGGCCAGAGCTTCTGATGCTAGGCAGAGTAAGTAGAGAAGAGGAGAAGTGAATGTTGGATATGTCAGTTTCATTACTTGCAGAGTAGCATAGCACCATATATAGTCATAGTCTAGGTTTGGATTCGAACCAGCTACAGGAGCACGTCTCTCTTTTTTCTAAAACTCAGCAACGTCTCTTTACTGGTACACTAGCTTGTTCTATACGCCTTCTCAAGTCTTTGATTCCTCCACCTGACATCTGGGACCCACCGGAAGGGCCTCTGTATTTCGCGAAAAAAACGTGCCCCTCGCTGACAGGTCGGACCCACCAGCTATCTTCGCACGCAAGGAAGTGCCTCCTTATTACGCACAAAAAAAGAATACCCCCCTGCCAGCTGGAACCCAGCATCATGGGAGGCTGACTTGTGGGCCTACAAAGTTGACGGGGAAGGAGGGCTTTGTCAACTTAGTCAATATGAACGATTCTAGCTCCAGTTACCGTACGATATTCATCCAACGGCAGTAGTGCTTCTTCAACCTCTGGTCTTCTTGCTCCAGCCGGTCGTGCCGCGTGCGCCTGCTTCCCGTGGCCGGCTGTGATGCTGCGGAGGCCTCACCGCCCCCTACTACTCCCACCGCTCGCCAGGCCATCCCTCTACTCACCCACACCCCCTGTTATTCTGCGGCGACGGGAGCCTCACACCGCAGCCGAACCAGTGAACCCTCATACTCCTCTCCGCGTGGGCATCCACTGCCGCATCTTCCCCGGCTCCGCGTTGTCTCCTTCCTAGGCCTCGCCGTCGTCCATCGCCTTGGTGCTCTCGGCGTGGCGTGGTCAATGTGGTCAACGACCGACTTCTATCGGAAGAGTACTGTACGTGGAGAGGCTGACCGCTGGGTCCACGGCCGCAGCTGGGTCCACGGCCACAGCCCAGTTTTTTTGTGATTTGCCAAGTAACTCGCTTTGTCAGGCCTGTTGGGCTGCAAATCTTTCAAGACGAGGAGAGCTTCATTCGGCTGGCCGAGAAAATGGCCTATCAGTAATGAGAAATGGGTTGTACATTTTTAAAACACATCAAACTGACAATTAGTTTCAAATTTCTTTTTTTCATTTTGAGATTTTAAATTGCATTGATTTTTATGGGTGGATAATTTGTTGGATTTTATATTGATATACATTTATTTTTAAAATCAGTTTGAATGTGACTCGAAATTTCGGGATTAAAAACAGTTCGGACCGCACCGAAATATGCAAAATTTCGTATAATTTTTTAACCGTGGCCACAATATGGGCTGTAATGCTAACAAAAAGAATATGGGCTCCAAAAAAACCTTAAGAATTAGTAAATGGGCTGTAAATTATTAGAAATACTAGCAGATGGGTTGTATGCTGTTTTCCACAGATTTGAGGCTTTCCTAAAAAAAGGTTGACGCACAAGCAGTGACTGTTGGATGTCCATCCAACGGCCGTCGTGCTTCTTCAATCTCTGCTCTTCCCGCTCCAGCCGCTCAAACAAGCGCCGGCGGGACTGCCTGCTCCCTCCTACCCACGGCCGGCTGTGCTGCCGCGCAGGCCTCACCGCCCCACCGTACTCCCATCGCTGGCCTAGCCATCCCTCTACTCACCCACACCTGCTGTTATTCTCCAGCGACGGCAGACGAACCAGTAAACCCTCGTACAGTCGTACTCCCCTCCGCGTGGGAAACAACTACCGAGTCTTCCCTGCCTCCGTGTCATTCCCTTCCTAGGCCTCGCCATCGTCCACCGCCCTGGTGCTCTCGGCGCGGCCTGGTCAACGTGGTCAACGACCGACATGCATCTGAAGTGGACTGTACGTGGAGAGGCTGACAGCTGGGTCCACGGCCGCACGCAAGGAAATGCCTCCTTATTACACGCAAAATAATGATTCCTCCACCTGACATCTGGGACCCACCAAAAGGGCCTCTGTATTTTGCAAAAAAAATGTTACCGCCGCTGACAACTTGGACCCACCAGCTATATCTTCACACGCAAGGAAGTGCCTCCTTATTATGCACAAAAAAATGAATACTCCCCCTGCTAGCTGGGACCCAGTATAGTGGTAGGCTGACTTGTGGGCCTACCAAGTTGACGGGGACGGAGGGCTTTGTCAACTTAGTTAATATGCATGATTCTAGCTTCAGTGACCGTACGATGTCCATCCAACGGCCGTAGTGCTTCTTCAACCTCTGGTCTTCTTGCTCCAGCCGCCCAAACCAGCGTCGGTCGTGCCTCGTGCTCCTGCCTCCCGTGGCCGGCTGCAATGCGGCGGAGGCCTCACCGCCCCCTACTACTCCCATCGCTGGCCAGGCCATCCCCCTACTCACCCACACCCCCTGTTATTCTGCGGCGATGGCAGCCTCACACCGCAGCGAACCAGTGAACCCTCGTACTCCTCTCCGCGTGGGCATCCATTTCCGCGTCTTCCCCAGCTCCGCGTCGTCCCCTTCCTAGGCCTCGCCGTCGTCCACCGCCCTGGTGTTCTCGGCGCGGTGTGGTCAACATGGTCAAGGATAGGCTTCCATCGGACGTGGACTGTACGTGGAGAGGCTGACAGCTGGGTCCACGGCCACAGCAAGGAAGTGCCTCCTTATTACATGCAAAATAATTATTCCTCCACCTGACAGCAGGGACCCACCGGACGGGCCACCGTATTTTGTGAAAAAAATGTTTCCCCTTGACTGCTGGGACCCACCAGCTACATCTTCGCACGCAAGGAAGTGCGTCCAAAAAAAAATGATTCGCCCCCCTGACTGATGGGACCCACTAGCTACATCTTCGCACGCAAGGAAGTGCTTGACAGTCGGGACCCACCTGGTCGAAGCGTACGTAGCGTTGTCATTCTGGCCATGAACGTGTACGTACATACTGGTCGATGTAGAGGCGTGCACGTGTCGTAGTAGAGGCGCGCACGTAGCATGTACACGTACGTACAGCGGCCAGTGTGCAAGAAAGAAAATACGGCCACGTACGTACATACGGGCAGGGTCTCGAACGCCTACTCGCGCATACGTACGGCCAGGGCTCGTGTACATGGCTGGGTCGGAACGGAGAAACAGCGTCGTCGTCGTGTTCATGGGGAGCCAACCGGCTGGGTCGGAACGGAATGCGTCATCGTGTTCATCGGGAGGGCTTGGACGGAACAGCCGATGGAAACGAGGCCTGGCGTACCGCAGAACGGAGGAAATGGCCTTGTGTTCCACAGGCCACGTTCAAAACGGGATCATGTTCATCGGGAGGGGTCTGGCGTACCGCAAAACGGAGGAAACGGACCTCCTACGGTCGAAACGGGGGTCCTGTTGATCGGGAGGGGTGTGGCGTACCGCAAAACGGAGGAAACAGACTTGTGTTAGAGCGCTACGGTCAAAACGGGGGTCCTGTTCATCGGGAGGGGTCTGGCGTACCACAAAATGGGACTCCACGGGATACTCTTCATCTCCACCATCGACCCCCTCCAGCCTCCACGGGCTACTGTTCATCCACCGTCGACCTCCTCCAGCCTCCACCTGCGACTGTTCATCCACGGGCTCCTGTTCATCCAGCCTCCACCGCACGCTACTCCACCGGCTACTGTTCAACCAGCCCTCTCCACGGGCTCCTGTTCAACCACCCCTCCACGGGCTACTGTTCATCCAGCCCTCCACCTTCTACTGTTCATCCTGCCCTCCATGGGGTGGTCCTGTTCATCCTGCCCTCCACGAGGTCCTATTCATCTAGCCCCAACCGGCTCGATCGATCGGGTCCTGTTCATCCAGAGGCAACACCACGGGGTCCTGTTCATCCACCCCCACAGGGAACTGTTCATCCAAACCCCCCAGCAATGCTCACTGTTCATCCAGAGGCAACATCGATCGGCTTCAGTTAGCAGCAGTAGTGAAGGAATCGCCCGATCGGGTTCAGTTAACAGCCATCGATCGATCGCTCGTGTTTAGTAACACGTAGCCTGCAGTGCAATCGCTCGGGTTCAGTTAGAGCCCAACGCCTCGCTCGGGTTCAGTTAGAGCCCAACGCCTCGCACCCACGCGCATGCGTGTACGAGAGAAACGCGCATCGCTCGGCCCCGACCACCCATCGTAACCGGGAACACCCCGATATTTTCCTTGCCCTCGCTTCTACCACGTTTTTTTTCCGTCATGGACGGCCTAAAGAATGTTTTGCAGCTACGTCTCCGGCCCGCCCAGGACGAAAAGCCCATTTTCTGTCATGATTTTTTGTCATAGAAGTAGGAGCCCACCACATCTATGATGATATCGTGTTTTGTCACAATTATCGTCATATAAGTGTCATAAGTATGACAGAAAAAAATTTCGTTCGGCCCAAAATGTCACAGATGTCTTTTTTTGTAGTGCTTGGCCACGCGCAACTCCTCCTCCCAGCGCTCCTCGATCTCCGCCGCCTCCTACATCTCCAGCTCCTGCTCGGCGACCTCATGAGGAAGTAGGTTCTCCATGGCCACTGCCGCCTTTTCAGACGTGGGTTGCATGCTGGAGTCCGAGGTGGCCTGGAATATCTTGGCGTGTGCATCCTCGATCTTGGCGTGGATGGCCTTGACCCGGGCCAGGGCGACATCAGCGGCACGGATGGCAGGTCGAGCGCTCTCGGCGTTTGCAGCCGCCGTCGGAGCAGCTGCTGCAGCCGTCTCGGCTGTCGCAGCTGCCCTGTCGGCTGCCGCAGACGCCCTCTCGGCGGAAGCGGCCGCGCTCAATGCGGATGCGGCGGCACTCTCGGCGTAGGCGGCCGCGCTCTTGGCGTAGGCGGCCGCGCTCGGGGGGACGCGGCCATCGTACGGGCCTTCACGAAGCGTTTCCATGGCGTCGTCTTTCAAGAAGGGGGTGCGGGAATGGGGATCAGTATTCGTGGAGTCGGGGGTTGCCGGCACGAGAGCAAATGTGCCGGCGAAGCTTAAGGAGGGAGACTTAAATAGACCCAGATATTTTCATCGCAAACGGTTCCTAGAAAACAACTGTGTGTGATGTTGTAGATATTTTTTATTCGTTGTGAAAGACATTTAAGTGATTTTCTAACCATTTAATTACTGTAATTCAAATTTGAACTACATCTACATGCAACGTCTAACCAAAACGGTTTGAAAAATCATATATTTGAGTACTTGTGTGCGAGTTAATTCCATGTGCAGTAAATTCAAAGGAATTTTCAAACATATTGGTGTCAAGGCATGGGCACATGCATGGAGTGCATGCCATGGCATTGTAATTCCAAAAAAATAAAAAAATGATCAGAAAAACATGAAACCTTGCTTGATTTAATGTCATGCCACCAAGATGATGTGGTAAAAAAATTGGCCTGTTTAACGAAAGTTTGGACACACATCCCTCACAAACCGGAGCAACTCACTAGAAGGTTCGTGGTTCCGAGAGGGAACAATGCATGTTTGCTGATGGACAGGAGATAGCTTCCTCTTACGGCCTTCAATTTTTTTCCTACGTTTAACGTGCACTAATACAACTGTCATGTGAAAATTTGGAAATTTCCAGGGGTCATTTGACCTTTCAAAGACATTTAAGTGATTTTCTAACCATTTAATGACTGTAATTCATATTTGAACTACATCTACATGCAACGCCTAACCAAAACGGTTTGAAAATTCATATTTTTGTGTACTTGTGTGCGAGTTAAAAAATTATCAGATGGTGGAAATATCTGGTGTTCAAAAAAGAAAATGTAAAGATCTGGCAAGACAACCGGCCCCCACACGATTGGCACTCTATCTCGCGGCTCGAGGTTTGGTAGGTGATTGGCAGGGATCATTAATCAGACACGGTTCTGTATTGGAAACCGTCAGCTATTATGTTCACACACGGATTTGCTGCGGGAATTGTGTGTAATTCAAAATACAGTACTCATAAATTCTGGCGACCGGCGTGTGTACTGTCCCCGTCGATCTAGATTCTGGCCGCTAATAAATACTACCTTTCTCACGTCGTCCCGCCTGCATTCTCATCTACATCCTCCCCTCGCTCGCCCTCTCTTTCTCTCTCTCTCTCAAATCTCTGCCATGGCGCCGCCGGTCTGCCCACGCGCCGACGAGGAGTCGCCGCCCCCCGAGGACACTCACTCGATTAGCAGCGACGAGGACTCCTACGCGCCGCCTGACGAGGTTGCACCGGACCCCCAACTTCAGATTGGTTTTGGGGCTAGTACAATCTTTGTCTATGGAAGTCACTGCCGCCGGCTGAGAAAGCCAGGCAAGTGGCGTTCAAGAATGAGATGGCGGAGGAGGAAGCCAGGTACCAGGCGGCCTGTGAAGCCCATGATGCCGCCTGGAAAAGCAGGCGGCGGAGCTTTGGGGGCGGGCACGTCGTCGTCCCGAGGAGGTGCACGAAGACCGGTACTTCGCGAGGAAGGTCATAGGCACTGGGCGCCTCATCGCTGCGTGGAGGTGGCCCGATAAGCTCCAGCGTGCCACCGACGAGGAGCTCCGGTAGGCGCCCAACGAAATGGCAAGATCAGCCGCGCGCGTCCACCTGCAAGAGGCAGATCGGTACGTCAAACGCTGCGGGGCGGAGGAGTCGGAGTACTGCCTCCACACTGGGAAGACGCCGTGCACCAGGGAGCTGCTGGCGAGGGGCTGCCGGAATACTGGCCCCAGGAGGGATTATTAGTTTTAGTATTGTTCGTTTTCAGTTTTATGCATTGTACCTAGTAGCTAAGTATCATCACGTATATGTGATGATAGTATATATATATATATTCTGTGATGATCTAATGAACAATTAATATATATATTATGAATTCCATTTTCTATCTGTTTTTGTATACTCATTTGAATCTAGCTGTTATCATCCACATATACAGAATGGAAAGCGTATATACACACACATTGAAATAGAACATATAAGAATAGAAAACAGAGTACACACATTTAAACAGAGCAATACTATGATTGCTGCGAATACATAGCTATCCACGTCGAAACGACTTTCCAAAATAAAACGCGTCCATGAGACCATGACCAGCAGCCCTTGCCTAGGGTAGCTCTTGGCTCTGCCTGAACTCGTGCAGGCGTTCGTCCAAGCAGTCGACATGCTCGCGGTACATCTGGAGCGCGATCTTGAGCTCCAAGTTGGCTATTTCATCGGAGATCACCAGCTCGAGGATGCGACGGCCATGTTCCTCTACTGCGCCCAGGTGGACACCTGGGCCAAGGAGCCGGTCGAGCCTACGGACCAACGCGTTGGCATCCAGCGGGCCGCGGACAAGGCGAACGGTGGCACCCACGCGAATGGCGCGGTGGGCATCCGGTGCAAGTACGGCCAGCCGGCCTCTGGTGCAAGTACGGCGCTGAGGGCCTCTGCCCACTCCTGGCGAGGAATGGGGGTGCTGACGGGACGTGTACCCAGCTGCGACGCCGTGTCGATAGCAGGCAACCGCCGATGGATCTGCTGTTGCTGTGCGGCGCGCCGCGCCTCTCTCTCTGGGCGCTCCAACAGTCTCGCCGTGCGGCGAGCCGCAGCCTATCGGCGCGGACGCGCCTAGCTTGCTCTGCGGCGCGCCATCGATCATGTTGTGCGGCGAGCTGCAGCCTGTCGGCGCTGACATGCCTATCTTGATCCGCGGCCGTCAAGCGCCATGCGCCAAAGGTCTGCTCAACCCTGGCGATGACGCGCATCACGGCGTCGTCCTTCGCGTCTTCGGGGAGCGCCTCGGCCTCGACGGGCCATGGCGCCTGCTCGTTTTCCTCGTCGACGAGGTTGATGGCAGAGGCGACGCTTTGGTGGGTTGGCATGCTTGGAAAAGGTGGATGTGCTACAGGCTGCGCTTGTCGCCTCCGTGCGTCGCGCGCCCCCTATGCGCATATAGCAGGGTGGTGGCAAACATGTGAGGAATTGGCGGGAAACGGTGGCGTGTTCATAAAACACCATCAATTAATGGAAACTTAGCATCGCGCTAGCACAAGTCGTAGATGATGATCAGATGAACACGGACCACACTAGGGAACCCGTCAGTGATGAATTCATCAATCCCAAACTGTTGAATACTAGCAAGCATTTGCCCACAACACACACGGCCTATTCCATCACAAATAGGTCGGATGGATCAACTGTATGCCACGTATCGCACATTGTCAAAAAGTAATGCGGTAGACCTTCTTTAAAGTGTGTTAAAAAATAAAAATAAAATAAAAAACAAGGACCTCGAGGTTAATTTAGCTGAGGGAATGGGGCATTTCGGTCATTTGACCGAAATGACCCATCCCATCACCTAATTTAACATCGACACAACTTCTCATCCAGTCACCCATCCGATGGCTGCTCCAGCCTGAGCACACTTAACTTGATAGTTTTCTTACATGAGCTACTAGTGGAACAGCTAGTCCTTGCTGATAGGAATGCCTCTTCACATCCTTATGGCGTATCCGGATGACCGCCTGTCCCACAATGGCCAATAGATGTTGTGTAGACAGAGCATATCACATACGTCTTATTAGAAGCAATCATCTGCGTTATTATTGGTCTTCGCACACATTTTTGATTACAGACCTGTTTGCCGCGTATCACACACATTTTTTTATATTGAACCATTTCTGTTCTCTTGCCTAATCACAAACAGTTCATCCGAGTGAACCGTATGCTGTATATCGCACACACCTTCATCTAACTGCCTGTTTCTTTTGTGTTGCCTAATCACAAAAAGTTCATCTAAGTGAACCTTATGCTGTGTATTGCACACGCCTTCATCTGGATGCCCGTTTCTTTTGTTCCTCCTCATCGCAAATAGTTAATTGAACTGAACTGTATGCCCTTCATTGCACACGCAACTAAAACCTAAACCGTGTTTGATGCATCCATCATCGCAAACGTTTTATACATTTCTGACGGTTTTCATACACCACCGTTTGCGATTATGGCATCGCACACAGTTTCTCGAAGGGTCTCTGATTGTAGTGTCGCGTTAGCAGCATCCTGCAGTAGTGGTAGCTATGGCATTTAGCTATAAACAGAAAACAGAATTGTTTTTCTTTTCAAAAACTTGGTTAAAGTAGTTGTTGCTATATAAACAAAAAACAATATTGATGTTATATGATATATGTCAATGATGTTCATTTGCATATTCCATTATTGTTGATTATATCTTTTCACTGAAGTGGTCATGTTATATGCAAATTCCTCAATAGTGTTTGCTCATGTTATACGCAACATTGAAGTGGTTCGATTGTGCGGAAGTGGCCTTTTGTTGTTTCCAGGGAATGAAGCCGAGTGGCCTATGTTTTGCCGGAGTGTTGATTCATTTCCATTCCGGCAAATTTCAGGTGCTCGATTTGTCCACTTTTTAGCAAAGGTCATGCTGAACTTTCCAGTGAATTTCGGCATGACTTGTGCTACAAACTAGGACATATCGAGTGCCCGGGATTTGCCGCACCAGGAAGGAATCAACGTTCCTGCAAAACATAGGCCTTTTTATGTTGTTATTCATTTTATTAGGTCTAGAATTAATTGACTAGATTTAATCGTAGGAAACATGGCTAGCAACGATGAAGGACAGGGTTTTGGTGATTGCAACGTCTACCTGGCGGCAAACGATTATTTGAACCTTCTCGACGAGCAACGGTTGTTGCAGAGCCCATCTGTCACATCCGAGATCGACATCGAGACCGGCTCTAAGACTGGCGTTGAGACCCGGACTGACACCAAGACCGGCACCGAGACTGGCGAAGCCGGTATAGAACCAAAACCGAAGAGGAGACGTCGACGCCCAAACCAGCTCATCACTACTAGACTGGTGGTCACGAAGGTGGACGACGGCAATTTTGAGCCAAAAGAGCCTGTGGAAGCGCGAGCGTGCTACGGCAATCAAATATGCTGCATCGTACGGACAACCTCCACCATCAATGATGAGAAACTAAAGAAGATAGAAAATATGAAGCACTCCCTCCTAACGAAGCTGCACCAGGTATACTTGTTCCCGGGCAGGGATGAGAAGAAATATACCGATCCAGATAAAGACCCGGCAATGAAGAAGATAAACAAACGCGCCATGAGCAAGATTAGCGACGCGTTGGCTTCCTGGAAAGTAAGGGTGAAAGCAAGGATCATTGACAAAAAGGAACCCTACTCCGAGATTATAAAGGATAATCCGACAATTACGGAAGAGCAGTTTGAAATATTCAAGGCGGCTTGCGATGCCGAAGCTGCCAAAGAAAAGTCAAAGTACATGAAGGGGCTTCAAGAGAGGAACATGGGGTGCCACCACCTCGGAAGCCATGGTTACGTGGGGAAGAGGTCCATATGAGCAAAGGAGGACACGAAACGGGAAAGTCTAGGCATCCCAGACCCATTGGCAGAGTTCACCGTCCCGCGGGAGCATGATGTCCTCAGGGCCCGGTACCGTTGGGACCCAGCGAAGAACGTTTTCGAAACAGACACAGTCACGACGGAGTTCATGAGACTGCCAATAATTTTAGCTTCTCATCAATTCGACTACACGTTTAGTCATATTTGTAAACGATCCTTGTTCCTTTTGCAGAGAGAGCAGCACAGGATTGCGACCAAAAGTGACTCGCCGTCTGAGGCGACGGCGAGGCCCAAGTGGGACACCCCATTCAACCGGGCCTTCAACATATTGGAAGGATTCCCTGTGGATAGTCGACCATCGTATGGACGCGTGCACGACGTCAGAGACGGCGCCACGTGGAAGAAGTACTACCATGAGACCACGGAGGAGAGAAAGGAAATACGGAGGTTAAATGAAGAAAACATCAACAAGAAGGTTGAGATTGCGGTTGAGAAGAAATCAGTTGAGACAGTCGTAGCAACGATAGTTGCCGCAAAACAGGAGATTGCAGCTTCGTATGGTGTCCTGGTTCCGGCTATCGTCAGTTGGAGCAGGCAAAATCCAAATATAGAGGCAGCGTACTTTCCCCTTTCCGACTTCTTCGGGAGCAGCTCGACTAGCGTTGCACCAGCACCTGCTCCTGCACCGGCTCCCGCACCTGCTCATAGCAGCCCGTCCTCCATCTCGGACGTGCTCGGCACTGCTTCGTCTTTGGCTGAGCTCGACGCCCTCATGGTACCTGTCACACCGGCCCTCTTCAATAAATGTATAATCTCCCGTTTCTGTTGCCTTTCAGATGTCTCACGTCGCAAACATGTCTTTGCAGGCCGACGTAACCACGTGCACCATATTGTACACCATCAGCGGCCAGAAGGTGGACGTAGGGAAGGCGACGATAGTGAAGCCGAAGGAACAATTGTTCCACATCTGGCCGATCCCCCTGACATCTTCAAGGTTTCCGTGGTCAGTGTCAAACCGGACCACGAGAATTTGGCTCCTTGATAACCCACAAGTATAGGGGATCGTTTGTAGCCTTTTTCAATAATTAAGAGTGTCAAACCCAACGAGGAGCTAAAGGTAGAACAAATATTCCCTCAAGTTCTATCGACCACCGATACAACTCTACGGAAACTTGACGTCTGCTTTACCAAAAACAAGTGTGAAACTAGTTTGTAGGAGTGATGGTAGATCTACGTTGCAAGAATAAAACTAGAAGTACTTTGCAAGATAATAAAAGTTAGGGGTTTAGTAAAAGGGTTTGTGTCAACAAGAAAGTTATTTGTCCCTAGGCAATCGATAACAAGTACCGGTAATCATTCTTGTAATTTTATATAAGGGAGATGCATGAGCTAACATACTTTCTCTATTTGGATCATATGCACTTATGATTGGACCCCTAGCAAGCATCTGCAACTACTAAAGATCATTAAGGTCGTGAAACCTGATCGCTCTCTGACTATAGCGCCAGAAAAGCTCCTGTCTGCTAGGACTATGTCGGTATTTCCCCAAAGAGGAAGGGATGATGTAGCACAGCGACGGTAGGTATTTCCCTCAGTGAAGAAACCAAGGTTATCGAACTAGTAGGAGAACCAAGCAACACAATGTAAACAACACCTGCACACAAATAACAACACCTCGCAACCCGACGTGTTAAAGGGGTTGTCAATCCCTTTCAGGTAACGATGCCAGAAATTTGTAGTAGATTGGAATAATAGATCACAAATAAAATAAAGTGCAGCAAGGTATTTTTGTATTTTTGGTTTAATACATCTAAATAAAAATGCAAAGGAAAAGTAGATCGCAAGCAAATATATGAGGAAGAAGACCCGAGGGCCGTAGGTTTCACTAGTGGCTTCTCTCGAGAAAGATAGCAAATGGTGGGTAAATAAATTACTATTGGGCAATTGATAGAACCTCAAATAATTATGATGATATCCAGGCAATGATCATTACATAGGCATCACGTCCAACATTAGTAGACCGACTCAAGCCTGCATCTACTACTATTACTCCACACATCGACCGTTATCCAGCATGCATCTAGTGTATTAAGTTCATGGAAAAACGGAGTAATGTAATAAGAACGATGACATGATGTAGACAATATCCGTTTATCTATTGCATAGATATAGATCCCATCTTTTTATCCTTAGTAGCAACGATACATATGTGTTGTTTCCCTTTCTATCACTGGGATCAAGCACCGTAAGATCGAACCCACTACCGGGCACCTCTTCTCATTGCAAGATAAATAGATCAAGTTGGCCAAACAAAACCCAAATATCAGAGAAGAAATACGAGGCTATAAGAGATCATGCATATAAGAGATCAAAGAAACTCAAATAACTTTCATGGATATAAAAAGATATGACTGATCATAAACTCAAAGTTCATCAGATCCCAACAAACACACCGAAAACGAGTTACATCATATGGATCTCCAAGAGACCATTGTATTGAGAATTCAGCGAGAGAGAGAAAGCCATCTAGATACTAACTATGGACCCGAAGGTCTACAAAGAAGTACTCACGCATCATCGGAGAGGCACCAATGGAGGTGGTGAACCCCATCCGAGATGGTGTCTAGATTGTATCTGGTGGTTCTGGACTCTACGGCGGCTGGATGAATATTTCGTCGACACTTCTAGGGTTCTGGTAAATTTGGGGTATTTATAGAGCAAAGAGGCGGTCCGGGGGGCACCCGAGGTGGGCACAACCCACCAGGGTGCGCCTGGGCCTCCTGGCGTGCCCTGGTGGGTTGTCCCCTCCTCAGGACTCCCCCTAGGTGCAACCAGGGCCCAACATCTTTCATCTGGCCCATAAAAAATCATCGTGGAGTTTCGTGGCATTTGGACTCCCTTGTATTGATTTTCTGTGATGTAAAAAACATGGACAAAACAGCAACTGGCACTTGGCACTATGTCAATAGGTTAGTACCAAAAAATGACTATAAAATGATTATAGAACATCCAAGATTGATAATAAAATAGCATGGAACAATAAAAAATTATAGATACGTTGGAGACGTACCAGCATCCCCAAGCTTAATTCATGCTCGTCCTCGAGTAGGTAAGTGATAAAAACAGAAGTTTTGATGTGGAGTGTTGTCTATCATGTCATATCATATTCTTTTCTTTATAGGATAGACACTTGGACTTTTATGTGATTCAAAGCAATAGTCTAGTTTTGACATAATAATTTAGATACTCAAGCATATCAACAAGCAACCATGTCTTTCAAAATATCAATGCTAAAACAAGTTATCCCTAGCCCATCATGCTCAAACATTGATCCATTCATGAAACACACTCGAATATTAGCTACACCCAATACTTAAGTACGATCATATTGCCTCCTAGTTGGTGCTTTTTTATAAGAGAGGATGGAGACTCAAATTCAAAATAAAAATTGCATAAAGTAAAAGATAGGCCCTTCGCAAAGGGAAGTAGGGATTTGTAGAGGTGCCAGAGCTCAAAGCAAAAAAAATAGAGATAAAAACATTTTGGGAGGTGCATCCATCCCACCAACGAAAATGACTTAAGAGTTCCCAACACTTTCCATGCTAGATATGCCATAGGCGGTTCCCAAGCAGAAAATAAAGTTTATTCCTTTTTCCACCATTCTTTCACTTTCCATGGCTAACAGTATCCACGGGTGCCCTCCTTACCAACACTTTCCAAGGAATTTATTATTTGACAACATAAAGTAAATTCATTTTTGCATTTCGGGACTGGGCATCCCTAAGACCTTTGCCTTACTCTCGTGCAATGACAAGTGAATAAACACTCATCGTGAGAATAACACATCCAACATGGAAAATATTAGCCACCCGTTACCGTTCCATGAGCGAAACAAACACACAAAAGGGAAGTTTATTTTGAAAATTAAAGATGGCACATGCAAATTTGCTTAGAACAGCGAAAGAATACCGCATATAGGTAGATATAGTGGACTCATGTGGAAAAACTGGTTTAAAGGGTCTTGGATGCACAAGTAGAGATCATACTTGGTGCAAAGTGAAGGCTAGCAAAAGATTGGGAAGCGACCAACCAAGAAATGAATGATCTCATAAGCAAGCATTAAGCATAATTAACACCGAATAATGCACCAAATGATATAATTAAGCAAGTATGATTATTGACTTTCGTGCATGCATAGGGAATCACAAACCTTAACACCAATATTCTTACTAGAGCACAATTACTCATCAGCACAACTCATATATCATATCATCATATCTCAAAACTATTACTAAGAACCAAGTTTATTTTGTCCAATGATCTTCATGACATTTTTTCTTTATTTCTTTATCCTCTTGGATATCTATCACTTTGGGACTAATTTTCATGTGTTGCTTTTCATAAGCTCAAACAAATATAAGTGAAGATCATGAGCATTAAAAAATTTCTTTCTCTCAAAAAAATTTAAGTGATGCAAGAGAGAATTTATTCAAAAATATTAAGCACGCCATGCTCAAAAAGATATAAGTGAAGCACTAGAGCAAGTCCTAGCTCATAAAAGATTTAAGTGAAGCATAGAGAGCAAATCTAACAAGTCATAATAGGATTTTGGCTCTTTCAAATAGGTGTGTCCAGTAAGGATTGATGACTTAAAACACAAAATAAAACAAGCAAAGACACATATCATACAATACTCTCCAAGCAAAACACATATCATGTGACGAATAAAAATATAGCCTCGAGTAAAATACCGATGGTCGTTAGAAGAAAGAGAGGATGCCACTCGGGGGCATCCCCAAGCTTAGTTGGTTGCTCATTCTTGGATAATAGCTTGGGATGCCGGGGCATCCCCAAGCTTAGGCTCTTCTATCCTTCTTTCATCCATCGTAAAATAACCCAAAACTTGAAATCTTCAATCACACAAAACTCAACAAAACCTTCGTGAGATCCGTTAGTGTAAGAAAAATAAATCACTACTATAAGTGTTGTGTCAAACCAATTCTTATTTTTTTGTATTATATCTACTGTATTCCAACTTTTCTATGGCAAAAACTCATCAAAGAAAACCATAGATCCATCAAAATAAGCACACAACACAAAGAAAACAGAATCTGTCAAAACAGAACAGTCTGTAGCAATCTGATTTGTTAGAATTCTTCTGGAACTCCAAAAATTCTGAAAAACTAGGAAAACCTGTATAATTTGTATATTTATCTTCTTCAAAAAGAATTGGCATTTTATCACGTTCTGGTGAATATTAACAATTATTTGCCTGAGCACTAAGGTTCTGTCTTTTTCAGCAAGATCAGACAACTATCACCCAAGAAGATCCTATTGGTTCTACTTGGCACAAACACTAATTAAATCACAAAAAACACAATCATAACAGTAGCATAATTGTGTAAACACACAATAACAGAAAGCAAAAAGAAAAAATAAATTTTATTCATTGGGTTGCCTCCCAACAAGCGTTATAGCTTTACGCCCTTAGCTAGGCATAAAGCACTGAAAGCAAAAAGCAAAAATAAATTTTATTCATTGGGTTGCCTCCCAACAAGCACTATAGTTTTACGCCCTTAGCTAGGCATAAAGCAAGTATCTAAGTTTTGTCATCCTTGGTTCGAGATCCATAAGATGCCCTCATGATTGATTCATAAGGTGGCCTGATTTTTGTTCTATGAAAGTGTTCCATACCTTTCCTCAAAGGAAATTGGAACTTAATATTGCCTTCTTTCATATCAATCACAGCACCGATAGTGCGTAAAAATGTCTACCAAGAATAATTGGACAAGATGGATTGCAATCAATATCAAGAACAATGAAATATATGGGCACATAATTCCTATTTGCAAGAATAAGAACATCATTAATCCTTCCCATAGGCTTTTTAATAGTAGAATCCGCCAAGTGCAAATTCAAAGAACATTCTTCAAGATTAGTAAGACCAAGCACATCACATAAAGATTTTGGAATTGAAGAAACACTAGCACCCAAATCACACAAAGCAAAACACTCATAAATTTTAATCTTGACTTTGATAGTAGGTTCCCATTCATCATGCAATTTTCTAGGAATTGAAACTTCTAATTCCAATTTTTCTTCAAGAGCTTTCATCATAGCATCAACAATATGTTTAGTAAAAGCCTTGTTTTGTTCATAAGCATGAGGTGAATTTAGCATGGATTGCAACAAAGAAATACAATCAATCAAAGAGCAATTATCATAATTAAAGTCTTTGTAGTCCAAAAGAGTGGGTGCATCACTAACTAAAGTTTTGACCTCTCCAAACCAACTTTCATCAATTTTCTCAATAAGATTTTCACCCTTCGAAATATTGGGAAGCCTTCTAGCTAAAGTTAACTCTTCTCCAGTCGCTTTTTCATCAATCTTAAATTTAGTAAACAAGGAATCAATAGAAGAAACACCAATCATTTTAAGATCTTCATCATTTTTGCAAGAATAATCACTAGAAAACGCTTTTTCTAAGAATTCTCTTTTAGCTCTAACCATAGCAGTTATTTTCTTACTTTCATCCATAGAGACATAAAGAGCTTTAATTGGTTCATCTACCTTAGGCACAAATATTTTTATCATGAGATTTTCCACATCATGAGCAATTATATCAACACTTCTAGACAAATCATCAATCTTATTCAACTTTTCTTCTATGGAAGAGTTGAAAACTTTTTGTGTGTTGATAAATTCTTTAATATTATTCTCAAGATCAGAGGTGTTCCTATTATTATTATAGGATTGATTTCCATAGGAATTACCATAATTATTATAGGAATTACTAGGAAAAGGCCTAGGATTAAAATTACCTCTATAAGCATTGTTGTTGAAATTATTTCTAGAGATAAAATTCACATCAATGGCATCACTATTTTGCTCAATCAAAGTAGACAAAGGCATATCATTAAAATCAATAGGAGAACTTTTACTAGCAACCAATTTCATAAGAGCATCAACTTTATCACTCAAAGAAGAAATTTCTTCAACCGAATTAACTTTTTTACTAGTAGGAGCTCTTTCGGTATGCCATTGTGAATAATTTGCCATGATATTATCAAGCAATTTGGTGGCTTCACCCAAAGTAATTTCCATAAAACCACCACCCGCGGCGGAATCTAAAAGATTACGAGAAACAAAATTCAACCCCGCATAAATTTTTTGTATGATCATCCAAAGATTTAACCCATGAGTTGGGCAATTCCTTAGCATCATTTTCATCCTTTCCCAAGATTGTGCAACATGCTCATGTTCAAGTTGCTTGAAATTCATGATCTGGGTTCTAAGGGAAATAATTTTTGCGGGAGGAAAATACTTAGTGATAAAAGCATCTTTGCGCTTATTCCAAGAATCGATACTATTCCGAGGCAAAGAAGAGAACCAAATTTTTGCAGAATCACACAAAGAAAACGGAAATAATTCCATCTTGACCACATCATTGTCCAGATATTTTTTCTTTTGCATATCGCATAATTCCATGAAGATATTAAGATGGGACGCGGCATCCTCATTAGGAGTACCGCAAAATTGGTCTTTCATAACAAGATTCAGCAAAGCGGTATAAATATCACAAGTCTCCGCACTAGTGGCGGGAGGAGCAAGCGGAGTGCCAATAAAATCATTGTTGTTGGTATTTGAGAAATCACATAACTTGGTGTTCTCTTGAGTCATGATGACCACAGAACAAGATTGCACTCAAAAATAGATCCAGCAAGAAAACGGCGAATAGAAAAGAGAGGAGAATAAAAAGGCAAATTTTTGTGAAGTGGGGGAGAGGAAAACGAGAGGCAAATGGCAAATAATGTAAATTGCAAGGAGATGAGATTTGTGATTAGGAACCTGGTGATGTTGAAGATCCTCCCCAGCAACGGCGCCAGAAATTCCTTTTGATCGCTCTCTGACTATAGCGCCGGAAAAGCTCCTGTCTGCTAGGACTACGTCGGTATTTCCCCAAAGAGGAAGGGATGATGCAGCACAGCAACGGCAAGTATTTCCCTCGGTGAAGAAACCAAGGTTATCGAACCAGTAGGAGAACCAAGCAACACAATGTAAACAACACCTTCACACAAATAACAACACCTTGCAACTCGACGTGTTAAAGGGGTTGCCAATCCCTTTCGGGTAACGATGCCAGAAATTTGTAGTAGATTGGAATAATAGATTGCAAATAAAATAAAGTGCAGCGAGGTATTTTTGTATTTTTGGTTTAATAGATCTGAATAAAAATGCAAAGGAAATGTAGATCGCAAGCAAATATATGAGGAAGAAGACCCGGGGGCCATAGGTTTCACTAGTGGCTTCTCTCGAGAAAGATAGCAAACGGTGGGTAAACAAATTACTGTTGGACAATTGATAGAACCTCAAATAATTATGATGATGCAGGCAATGATCATTAAATAGGCATCACGTCCAAGATTAGTAGACCGACTCCTGCCTACATCTACTACTATTACTCCACACATCGACCGCTATCCAGCATGCATCTAGTGTATTAAGTTCATGGAAAACGGAGTAACGCAATAAGAACAATGACATGATGTAGACAAATCCGTTTATCTATTGTGTAGATATATATCCCATCTTTTTATCCTTAGTAGCAACGATACATACCTGTTGTTTCCCTTTCTGTCACTGGGATCAAGCACCATAAGATCGAACCCACTACTGGGCACCTCTTCCCATTGCAAAATAAATAGATCAAGTTGGCCAAACAAAACCCAAATATCGGAGAAGAAATATGAGGCTATAAGATATCAAACAAACTCAAATAACTTTCATGGATATAAAAAGATATGACTGATCATAAACTCAAAGTTCATCAGATCCCAACAAACACACCGCAAAAAGTGTTACATCATATGGATCTCCAAGAGACCATTGTATTGAGAATTCAGCGAGAGAGAGAAAGCCATCTAGCTACTAACTACAGACCTGAAGGTCTACAAAGAACTACTCAACCATCATCGGAGAGGCACCAATGGAGGTGGTGAACCCCATCCGAGATGGTGTCTAGATTGGATCTGGTGGTTCTGGACTCTGCGGCGGCTGGATGAATATTTCATCAACGCTTCTAGGGTTCTGGTATTTTTGGTGTATTTATAGAGCAAAGAGGCGGTCCGGGGGGCACCCGAGGTGGGCACAACCCACCAGGGCGCGCCTGGGCCTCCTGGCACGCCCTGGTGGGTTGTCCCCTCCTCAGGACTCCCCCAGGTGCAACCAGGGCCCAACATCTTCCATTTGTCCCATAAAAAATTGTAGCGACCAGACCTCAAATGGCCTGTGCTGCTGTGCACCAGTATCATCCCTGGATCAGTAATGCTGACACGCACAGTACAAATGGAGGATTTATAACAGAGTAACAATCACACACTTATTACATCGAAGATCTCCAAAGAGATTAAGTATGATAAGCATGGCTTAAGGCCATCTAATAACGATAACAGCGGAAGACTTGGAAGATAAGTGAGTCCATCAACTCCAGCGGCATCACTGAGTATAAGACCACGACCTAAGGCACCTTACTCGTCGTCTGAAAAGTCTGCAACATGAAACGTTGCAGCCCGAAAACGGGTCAGCACATAGAATATGCTGGCAATGTAACACATAGAGAATAATGAACAAAATAATGCTATACTACATGCATATATGGCTGGTGGAAAGCTCTATGGTTACAGTTTTGCGAAAAGCCAATTTTATCCTACTTCAAAGGAATTAATTTTATTTAACTATCATGGTGGTTGTGAAACATTGAGATGGTTGACAGCATCTCAATCCCAATTAAAAAGTCATCAATAACCCAACAAAATTAATTAGAGGTAACATAGTGTTGAGATTCACATGATAATCCAAGTACTAGATACTCAAATTGTCCATAACCGGGGACACGGCTAACCATGATTAGTTTATACACTCTGCAGAGGTTTGTGCACTTTTCCCCACAAGACTTGATCTCCTCCGTTGGATTACTCGCACTACATGGTGTTTGAGTAACGGATGACCAAGACACGGTCTTTCAGAAGTGTTAGCACCTTACATATGGGTAGACAGTTACACCTACTTTCCCCTACATCTGCTAGTCTACCACTGTAAGAGTTCACACAACTTAGTCAACTATGCTAGAGCCCATAATAGCTTGTGGCTGCACACGGAAGTTTCTAGCATGAATAATCTCATGATCCCTTTGAACCTGGGTGGCGGTCCAAAAGAAAAACAGGCAATCCTGGAATACCCAGGTACCTCAATCCACCCAGATGTGAGTTTAAGTTGCCACCTTAAGTAAACCATTAATTAACAATCTCACATCTGTCATGAATTTCACTCAAACCCAAACCACGTCTACGAGCATAGCATGGCAATAGTAAAAGCAACGTAGAAGTAACTCCCAAGGGTTTCAATAGAAAACAGGTGATAGGTTCTACCTCATCTACTTCCCAATACCCACAGTTTAATTAGATCCTAATCATGCAAGTGTTTGAGGGTTGAATCTAATGCATAAAAACTGGGTTTGAAAGGGATATGATCAAAGTGTTACTTGCCTTGCTGATGATCCTCAAAACCTAGCGATTCGAAGTAACAAGCGGCACACTCCGGGTACTCTATCGCAAACAAACAAGCATACAATCAGTCCTCATCTAATGCACAGGTAAAACTCGAATGAAAGATCCAACCAGAAAGTTCAACTTAAGAACTCCGGTTTGCAAAAAGAATCAACTCGAAAGAAGCAACGAAAGTCAAACGGCGAAAGAAAGAAACTTCGTTTGCTAATCTGGATCTAGGTCAAATTTTACTGTAGCAAAATCTTATTTGAGTAGGTTAAACGGAAAAAGAATTTCGAGACGAAACTCTGGGCGCTTGAATCGCCTGATTCTGATAAACGAGCGAGAAGTTAAACAGATTCGAAGATTCGATCAGAATTCGAATCTGAGAAAATAACGAGAAAATCCGACGAAAAAGAAAAATGGACGAACGGTTAAATAACGGACGTTCGTTAATAGAGAAAAACCGACGAACGCGTTCGTTAAAACAAACGGTTCGGTAAACGCTCGTAAAATAATAAAACCGAAAAAAACCGATCTAGGGTTTTTTTTACAGAAAACCGGTCAACGACGGGAACGGGCGGCGGCAGTACCTCGACGGCGGGCTCCGGCGAGGGGCTCCGGCGGGGGCGGGGCTTGGCGGCGGGGCTC
>NC_057808.1:73178266-73186291 GCF_018294505.1 Triticum aestivum | reverse complement strand
GGGTATTTAAGGGGGGGGGTGCATCGGCGTGGGGAAGGGGGCACCCGAGGCGGCGGCGGCTCCCGTGCCCGGAACGGACTCCGGCGGCGAGCTCTCGTGCGGGAAGAGGAGGGGGCGCGGGCGGGCCGTCGGCTGGGCCTTTCGCCCAGTCGGCGCGCGGGCGGTTTTTTTCTTTTCTTTTCTTTTTAAAATTAGTTCCGCGGAAAATAATACGTAGAAAAATAAATAAAAATCAGAAAAATATGAAATAAATTTTCCCCGTCTAGTTAGAAATTCTAGAATAGGGTGAACATTTTTATAATCAAAAATAAATATTTTGAAAACATGCAATATTTTTAATGCAATAAAAATTGCAAATAAAATCCAAATAAGTGCCAATAAATGATTTTAATATTTTTCCTCCAGTATTTCCATTGTTTTGGAGAAGTCATATTTTCTCCTCTCATTTATTTATAAAATTGGAATATTTTTCCGGAGAGAAAATTATTAAAACCAAAATCCTCGTTGGAAAAATCAGATTTGAAAATTCGAGAAAATCCCCAACTCTCTCCGAGGTTCCTTGAGTTGCTTAGGATTATCGAGGATTTGTCAAAATGCAACAAAACATGATATGCAATGATGATCTAAGTATAACATTCCAAATTGAAAATTTGGGATGTTACAAACCTACCCCCCTTAAGATGAATCTCGCCCTCGAGATTCGGGTTGGCTAGAAAACAGGTGGGAGTGGTTTTTCCGTAGATCTTCCTCTCGCTCCCAGGTGGCTTCATCCTCTGTGTGGTGACTCCACTGAACTTTGCAAAACTTGATAACCTTGCTGCGGGTAACTCGGCTGGCATACTCGAGAATCTTAACTGGTTTCTCCTCATAAGTCAAATCACTTTCCAACTGAATCGCTTCCAGTGGCACAGTATCTCTTAGTGGTATCTCAGCCATTTCTGCGTGGCACTTCTTCAATTGCGAAATGTGAAATACATCATGAACTCCAGACAATCCTTCGGGCAATTCCAGCTTGTAGGCAACTTCTCCCATACATTCCAACACTCTGTATGGTCCGATAAAACGGGGTGCTAACTTTCCTTTAACTCCAAAGCGCTTCACTCCTCGAAGTGGTGATACTCGAAGATACACTCTGTGTCCGACTTCGTGAACTGTCTCCTTTCGTTTAGAATCAGCATAACTCTTCTGCCTGGACTGGGCTACCTTGAGCCTATCGCGAATCAACCTCACTTTCTGTTCAGACTCCTTAATCAAATCTGGTCCAAACAACTGACGATCTCCAACTTCGTCCCATAACAACGGTGTTCTACACCTCCTTCGGTACAAAGCTTCGAAAGGGGCCATCTTCAAACTGGTCTGATAACTGTTGTTATACGAAAACTCCGCATATGGCAAATTGTCGTCCCAACTAGATCCATAATCTAGTGCACAAGCTCTCAACATGTCCTCCAAAATCTGGTTGACTCTTTCGGTCTGTCCATCTGTCTGCGGGTGAAATGCTGTACTAAATTCCAGCCTGGTTCCCAACGTTTCATGTAACTGCTTCCAAAACTTCGAGGTAAGTTGGGTTCCTCTGTCTGATACAATGGTCCTTGGAACTCCATGCAAACATACGATCCTGGTCATGTATATCTTTGCCAACTTAGCACTGGTGTAAGTGGTCTTCACTGGAATGAAATGAGCCACTTTCGTCAATCGGTCGACTACAACCCATATTGAGTCATAGCCTGAACGAGTCCTGGGTAATCCCGTGATAAAATCCATGCCTATTTTATCCCACTTCCATTCGGGTATCGGCAATGGTTGTAGCAATCCTGCTGGCTTCTGATGCTCTGCCTTCACTCTCTGACATACATCACAAACTGCTACATACTCCGCAATATCCTTCTTCATTCCGGTCCACCAGAAAGTATTCTTCAAATCCAAATACATCTTGGTATTCCCTGGGTGAATCGAATATGGTGAATCATGAGCTTCTTGCAAAATCAACTTCCTGATCTCCGGATCATTAGGCACATATACGCGGTCCTCGAACCATAAGGTATCGTGCTCATCCTCACGAAATCCCTTGGCTTTTCCTTTGCTCATCTTCTCCTTTATCTCCTCAATCTCCTTGTCTGTCTTCTGAGCTTCTCTGATCCTGTCCATCAAGGTAGACTGAATCTCCAATGTCGTTAAATAGCCTCTTGGGACTATCTCCAAACATAGCTCATGTAGGTCCTCGGCTAACTCCTGAGGTAACTCTCCGGTCATGAGGGTGTTGACATGACTTTTGCGGTTCAACGCGTCTGCTACTACGTTAGCCCTTCCAGGGTGATAATGCAATCTCATATCATAATCCTTGATGAGCTCCAACCATCTCCTCTGTCTAAGATTTAACTCCTTCTGCGTAAAAATGTACTTCAAACTCTTGTGATCCGTGTACACCTCACAGTGGTTTCCGATGAGAAAATGTCTCCATGCCTTCAATGCATGCACCACGGCTGCTAATTCCAAATCATGCGTAGCATAATTCTTCTCATGGGGTTTAAGTTGTCGTGAAGCATACGACACAACTCTTCCTTCCTGCATAAGCACTGCTCCAAGTCCTCGACGAGAAGCGTCGCAATAAACTTCATAATCCTTGCGTTGATCTGGCAGAATCAACACTGGTGAGGTAACCAATCGTTTCTTCAACTCTTGGAAACTAGCTTCACATTCCTCAGTCCAATTGAATTTGGTGTCCTTCTTCAATAGCTCAGTCATGGGCTTAGCAATCTTCGAGAAATTCTCGATGAATCTCCGGTAGTATCCTGCAAGTCCAAGAAAACTCCGGATTTCTCCAACTGTCGTGGGTGATTCCCAACTTGTCACTGTGTCAACCTTGGCAGGGTCTACTGCTATTCCTTCTCCAGAAATAACATGTCCAAGGAATCCAACTTCTTTCAACCAAAACTCACATTTGCTGAACTTGGCATATAACTGATGTTCTCTGAGCTTCTCAAGTACCAATCGTAAATGCTCCTCATGCTCTTCTTCATCCTTGGAAAAGATTAAAATATCATCAATGAACACCACGACGAACTTATCCAAAAATTCCATAAACACTTTGTTCATCAGGTTCATGAAATAGGCAGGTGCGTTAGTCAGCCCAAATGACATAACGGTATACTCATACAATCCATATCTGGTGGTAAATGCCGTCTTGGGTATATCCTGCTCTCGAATCTTTAACTGATGGTATCCTGATCGTAGATCGATCTTGGAAAATACTTTAGCTCCTTGCAAGCGGTCAAACAAATCATTGATCATCGGCAGTGGGTACTTGTTTTTGATGGTCACTTCATTCAATCCTCGGTAATCAACAACCATCCTCAGCGATCCATCTTTCTTCTCCACTAGAAGTACTGGTGATCCCCAAGGTGACGAACTTGGGCGAATATAGCCTTTATCCAGTAACTCCTTGATCTGCTTCTTAATTTCCTCCAAATCCTTTGCGGGCATCCTGTACGGTCTCTTAGATGTTGGCCCTGTGCCTGGCAAAAGTTCAATCAAGAACTCAATGTCTCTATCCGGTGGCATGCCTGGCAACTCTTCTGGAAATACATCCGGATAATCCTTCACCACTGGTACTTCCTCCTGTACAACTCCTGATAAGGAATTTACTTGAGTCCTCTTCGACATATGCCGAGATACATACTTGATCCTTTTCCCTTCCGGGGTGGTAAGCAAAATCGTCTTGCTGGCACAATCGATGTTTCCTCCATACAACGATAGCCAATCCATTCCCAAAATCACATCCAAACCTTGCGATTCCAAAACAATGAGGTCTGAGGGGAAAACATGCCTACCAATGGCCAATGGTATTTGAAAACATCCTTGGGTGGCCATATACTCTGCTCCTGGCGAGGTTACTAACATAGGGTTTCTGAGAACTTTGGTGGACATCTTAAACTTATTCACGAATCCGCTTGATATGTATGAATGCGATGCACCAGTATCGAAAAGAACAGTTGCAGTAAATGACTTAACCAAAAACTTACCTATTACTGCATCAGGCTGAGCTTCAACCTCCTCCATGCTCACGTGGTTCACATGTCCTTTGTTGAACGGGTTCGGCTTCTTCCCAGAGCTTCCATTGCCATTTCCATTTTGGGCTTCAGGACATTCATTTGCATAATGTCCATTCTTCTGGCACTTAAAACAAGTGACTTGGCTCAGGTCCCTCTTGGCTGGGGTAGATGGGTTGGTGCGGTTCTGTCCGTTGCTTCCTCCATTCCCATTACCATTTTTAGAGCCATTATGGTTGTGCGAACTACCTCCTCCATGGGTATGCTGAAACTGTCCTCCCGGCTTCGGGGTAAATCGAGGCTTCTGCTGAGCTCCTGAGTTATTCTTCCCTTGTCCATACTTCCTCTTACGGTTTTCAATCTGCTGTTGCTTCCCTTCAATCATGAGAGCTCTATCTACCAGCTCCTGGTAGTTGTTGAATGTTGCTACCATCAACTGCATACTCAGTTCATCATTCAGTCCTTCCAAAAACTTCTCCTGCTTGGCTGCATCTGTAGCAACGTCATCTGGTGCATAACGTGCTAACTTACTGAAATCCTCCACATACTGGCCTACGGTGCGTCCTCCTTGGCGTAGGTTGCGAAACTCACGCTTCTTCATAGCCATAGCTTCTGCTGAAACATGAGCTGTACAGAAAGCTTGCTGAAACTGGTCCCATGTGACAGTGTCAATAGGGTGCGTGGCTGTATAATTCTCCCACCATGATGCTGCGGGTCCATCAAGCTGATGTGCGGCAAAACGCACTCTTTCCGCATCTGTGCATCCTGCAGTGGTCAACTCCTTTTCAACTTTGCGGAGCCAATCATCTGCAACAATCGGCTCGGTGCTACTGGAAAACACCGGCGGGTTTAGCCTTAAGAAACGGGCTAAGTGATCAACAGGTGGTGGTGGCGGTGGGTTGTTGTTGTTGTTGTTGTTGTTGTTGTTGTTGTTGCCTTGGTTCTGAACTAACACTTGCATCAGGGCATTCTGTTGCTGAATCAACTGGGTGATCTCTGGCGGAAAAACAAATCCGGTGTCGCGTCTCGGAGGCATCTGATAGGTTTAGAAAAGATGAGAATTAAGAACAGAATGAGGTCTAGAGAGAAAACACTACCCATATGCTCATGAGACAAATTCAATCAATATCATTCAATCAATACAAACAAGGCAAAACAATCGATCTAACTAGCGTTACAAAGTGCTTGAACTATACTATTAAATGGGGGAAAACTACTACTGATATGGTGGTCTACTAAAAATTCTGATCCGTTGAAGACTCCATAATGTCTGCTCCAGCTTCATCAATCCATTCATCTTCACTTGGTTCCGAGTCGGTGTCGTCGATGATGATGTAGTTATCCGGACAAGTGCATTCGTCGACTTCTGCTTTTGGCACTGGATTTCCCACGAATGATCCAATCTTATTCTCCAGGTCGTAAATCTTCCCTACTAGTGCGTTGATTTCCTCCAAGTAATCTTCGCGTGTAGTATTGAGTTCTTCTTGGAGCTCCTTGATCTTCGTTAATGCCTTCTTCAATTCTTCCTTGTCCGTGCACATTTGATTCTCCTGGCGTCGAATATGTTGGTTCTGCTCCTGGATGAAAGCTGCAATTGATCCATCCTTCTTGGTTCTGATCATCTCCCATTGCGCGTCTCGATGTCCACAAATATGATAAATTGTATCCTTAAGCTCCTGGTGGTAGACTTCTCCAATGCGTCCCATGGCGATGTGTGCGGCCATGCTCTTCCCTAAACTCCAAGTTGGTGCTTCGAAAACCAATCTCATGGGTTCCGTAACTGGCACAAACGTCCTTCCTGGAATGATAACTTGAATCAGCTCTCCTCTTCAGGTAATGTGGCGTTGTAGGTTCCGGTGACGCTTGGTATTCCTATGTTCAAGTACTTGGTGACTTCCTTCAAGTGTCGACCAAACAGCGTGTCTTCATCTGGTTGCATGAACTTGCTCCTTGCATTCGCCATTCCTAAAAGAGTAGAAAGTGGAGAGGGGTCAGAAATGAGAAGAGAGAAGCTTTCTAGGGCTTAAGCTTAGTGGCCGTGTCCTATAGTCAGCGTGTGCTCTGATACCAACTTTGTAGCGACCAGACCTCAAATGGCCTGTGCTGCTGTGCACCAGTGTCATCCCTGGATCAGTAATGCTGACACGCACAGTACAAATGGAGGATTTATAACAGAGTAGAAATCACACACTTATTACATCGAAGATCTCCAAAGAGATTAAGTATGATAAGCATGGCTTAAGGCCATCTAATAACGATAACAGCGGAAGACTTGGAAGATAAGTGAGTCCATCAACTCCAGCGGCATCACTGAGTATAAGACCACGACCTAAGGCACCTTACTCGTCGTCTGAAAAGTCTGCAACATGAAACGTTGCAGCCCGAAAACGGGTCAGCACATAGAATATGCTGGCAATGTAACACATAGAGAATAATGAACAAAATAATGCTATACTACATGCATATATGGCTGGTGGAAAGCTCTATGGTTACAGTTTTGCGAAAAGCCAATTTTATCCTACTTCAAAGGAATTAATTTTATTTAACTATCATGGTGGTTGTGAAACATTGAGATGGTTGACAGCATCTCAATCCCAATTAAAAAGTCATCAATAACCCAACAAAATTAATTAGAGGTAACATAGTGTTGAGATTCACATGATAATCCAAGTACTAGATACTCAAATTGTCCATAACCGGGGACACGGCTAACCATGATTAGTTTATACACTCTGCAGAGGTTTGTGCACTTTTCCCCACAAGACTTGATCTCCTCCGTTGGATTACTCGCACTACATGGTGTTTGAGTAACGGATGGCCAAGACACAGTCTTTCAGAAGTGTTAGCACCTTACGTATGGGTAGACAGTTACACCTACTTTCCCCAACATCTGCTAGTATACCACTGTAAGAGTTCACACAACTTAGTCAACTATGCTAGAGCCCATAATAGCTTGCGGCTGCACACGGAAGTTTCTAGCATGAATAATCTCATGATCCCTTTGAACCTGGGTGGCGGTCCAAAAGAAAAACAGGCAATCCTGGAATACCCAGGTACCTCAATCCACCCAGATGTGAGTTTAAGTTGCCACCTTAAGTAAACCATTAATTAACAATCTCACATCTGTCATGAATTTCACTCAAACCCAAACCACGTCTACGAGCATAGCATGGCAATAGTAAAAGCAACGTAGAAGTAACTCCCAAGGGTTTGAATAGAAAACAGGTGATAGGTTCTACCTCATCTACTTCCCAATACCCACAGTTTAATTAGATCCTAATCATGCAAGTGTTTGCGGGTTGAATCTAATGCATAAAAACTGGGTTTGAAAGGGATATGATCAAAGTGTTACTTGCCTTGCTGATGATCCGCAAAACCTAGCGATTCGAAGTAACAAGCGGCACACTCCGGGTACTCTATCGCAAACAAACAAGCATACAATCAGTACTCATCTAATGCACAGGTAAAACTCGAATGAAAGATCCAACCAGAAAGTTCAACTTAAGAACTCCGGTTTGCAAAAAGAATCAACTCGAAAGAAGCAACGAAAGTCAAACGGCAAAAGAAAGAAACTTCGTTTGCTAATCTGGATCTAGGTCAAATTTTACTGTAGCAAAATCTTGTTTGAGTAGGTTAAACGGAAAAAGAATTTCGAGACGAAACTCTGGGCGCTTGAATCGCCTGATTCCGATAAACGAGCGAGAAGTTAAACAGATTCGAAGATTCGATCAGAATTCGAATCTGAGAAAATAACGAGAAAATCCGACGAAAAAGAAAAATGGACGAACGGTTAAATAACGGACGTTCGTTAACAAAGAAAAACCGACGAATGCGTTCGTTAAAACGAACGGTTCGGTAAACGCTCGTAAAAAAATAAAACCGAAAAAAAACCGATCTAGGGTTTTTTTTACAGAAAACCGGTCAACGACGGGAACGGGCGGCGGCAGTACCTCGACGGCGGGCTCCGGCGAGGGGC